>NC_050579.1:170666385-170966385 GCF_011100635.1 Trichosurus vulpecula
TTTTCTTCCTTCCTTCCTTCCTTCCTTCCTTCCTTCCTTCCTTCCTTCCTTTCCTCTCCCTCCCTTCCTCCTTTCCTTCCCTCTGTCCCATCTTTCTCTCTCATTCTCTCCGTTTTGCTATACCAATTCACCACCATTTGTCAGCGTTGTCAGAAAAAGAGTTTATTGGTCAGAAGCTAAGAAATATTAACTGACCTGATTGGAACTTTGCAAATGAAGATAATATCTTCCTTTATTCCTTGAGGAAGCCATGCACCATGGAATGACAATTATTCTATTAGCAAGGTCAGTAGTTGGTGTAGGTACAGTAGTTTGTGCATTGGTGAGGAAACAGTTTAGGTTCAAGTGAATCGGGATGAGAGACCTCCAAGATTAACATTGAGGTAGATTTCCACAACTAAATCAAAGTACCCATATAAATTTGGGGAAAGTCTTGGTTTTTACCAGAACTACCTCTAGAAAAATAGATTTTTGCCTAAAAAAATACTTTTCATTTTGTTATGTCTCTGCTGTGTTTTGTCTTTGGAGGCTGTTTCCATTTGTTGCTTCAGCAGGTGGTGCTCTTCTCTAAGAGATGGCTCATCTCTATATGCTTGCAGCTAACAACATTTACTGAGCCCTCCCTGGGTGGGAGAGTTCATTCCTAGGAGCTTTGGGAGTTAAACAGAAACAGACAACGTGACTTCTGTCTTCAAGGAGCTTATGATCTCAGAGAGGTGATAAGGCAATCAGAAATGACAGAAAGAAACACATGCTCAGGAGATTTCCCTTTTTAAAGACCCTAGATGGAATGTTAAGTATTTGAGAAGACAGTGAGCCCTACTGAAGCCCCTACTTTGATGTATTTTGGAGGTGATCCTGAGTTCCTGTAGGTAGAAGAGCTGGCCACCAGGTGCGACTTCATTTGGCCATGTCTGCTTATCCGACTAAGGCAGAGAGAGGTTGTAGACTGGGTGGGAAATCACAGACTCTTCGAAGAAGAGAGACAGATGATGAAGTCACTAGTGCTATACAAGTGATTCGGGAGCTAGGTGGCGAAGTGGATTAGAGCTCTGGGCCTGGAGTTAGAAGACTTGCGTTCAAATTCTAAATCAGATTTCTACTAGCTATGTGGTCTTCAGCTAATCCTTTAACCTTCCTCAGCCTCAGTTTCCTCATCTGTAAAATGGGGAGAATAGCATCTACCTCCTATGGTTGTTGTAAGGAACAGATGAGAGTTTGTCAAGTGCTTTGTAAACCTTGAAGTATTATATAAGTGCTACTGTTATTGTTATTATTAATTATTTACTAGAGAGGGAAGGAAAATTAATCGAAGGCAATTTGGGGACTGTTCCTGTTTTTTCTTTTCTATGATTGGTGTCAGGGAACAGAAGGGTTAAGAAGAAGGTGTCTATATCCTAACTAGTCACTGTTTAACAAATAACCTATTAATTTACTTTATCAAGTAAGTGTTTTGCTCATACCAAATGATTTTTCCCCTGTTGAACATAACAAGTAAGTCAATGATAGGGAAATTGTTGGGTATGGATAGACTCGCAGTTTTTTACTCCGAATCTTCTGTCCTAATATATAATTTCTGCACTTACTAAGTTTTAAAATTGTTCTTGCGAAGTTTTTACTTTGGAACTTCTGTCCTACTTTAAAGTTTTTGTACTTGTTATGTTTTTAACTATGCATTTTGAATGTGTATTTAATACTATGCTATTCGTCCTATGGGAATTCAATGCTATCTGTTGATCGATTCACTTAGTGGCTAAAGGAAACCATAGGTGGCATTGCAAAGAAACTGTCCATTCTAGGTCTATACTCCATTGGGAATGGATTGGCCCATTAATTCATTTCAAGCCAACGAGCATTTATTAAGTACCTACTATGTGTCAGGCACCACATTAGGCAATAGAGATAAAGAGACAAAAAATGAAACTCTTCTTCACTGTTTAATTAACACATATGAAGGTAAATAAATACAAAATATATACACACTAAACATAATGTGCTTTTTGGGGGAAGGTGAGGAGAACAGCAGCAGCTGGGATGATCAGAAAGACCTTGTACAGAAAAAGGTGGTACCTAAGTTGAGTCTGGGGATTAGAAGGGGTGAAAGTGAGCACAGAGGGCCTTCCAGGTATTATGGGGACAGCCTATGCAAAGGCATGAGGTGGGAAGGGAACTGAGCCTATGTAAAAGCATCGACGGTGGGGATAGCAAGACCAGTTTGTTGGAGAGTAGAGTTTAGAAGGGGAGTGATAGGAAACAAGTCTGGAAAGATAGGTTGAAGACAGATTGTGAAGGATTTAAATATTAAACAGAAGGGGTTTATATTTTATCCTAGTAACGATAGGGAGCCCTGAAGCTTCTTGGACAAGTGACGCATGATCAGACCTGTGCTTTAAGAATATCAATTTGGTAGCTGTCTGGAAGAAAGAGTAGAAAGGAGAAGAGATAGAAATGAGAATTGAGCCCATAGGAGTAGATGAAAGAGAGAGAAAGAGAGAGAGAGAGAAAGAGAGAGAGAGAGAGAGACAGAGACAGAGAGAGACAGAGAGAGACAGAGAGACAGACAGAGAGACAGAAAGACAGACAGAGAGAGAGACAGAGAGGAGGAAGAGAAAGAGAGAGCGATAGAAACAGAGACAGAGATCCAGAGACACACAGAAAGAGATGGGGGGATGGTACAGTCAGGGGTGGGGCAAAGAAAGGAAACTGAGAAGTGAATGTCAGCAAGGTAGGAAGAAAACTAGGAAAGAATCATTACCTCTTTGGTGAAAGCCTGGTAAAGACTATAATAGGTTAGCATTTCTGTAGATATGTGACACCCAGTCCTTTGTTCAGGTAGACAGCAGTTCTATGATTGGCATTACCTCAGCCATAACCTGTTAGAATAAATGTAGCTCCACTTCATTGGTGATTTTTGTTTCATGTTATTTACTTCAGGTATAGACTCATGGGCTCCTTGAAATGTGGTCTCTTACCTTCTCAATGTAGAAACTGTTGATTCGTAACATTCATTTTCCAGATCATTGTTTTCCTTTGGTTACATATAGCTGGAAACCACTACCTGAAAAACTATCACCTCTTTAGAAAAAATTGAGAGCTTCAGTTGAGATAAGAAACCATAATTTTTTGATGCTTATCCAAAGCTTATGCAAACCAATTTAGTTTAGAAAATTGGGCCATAAATCCTGTAGGAGTTGGGATTTTATCCAGTACTTTCTTGGTTTCAGGTGGATAAGAAATACTCATGCAGTCTTGAAGCAATGTGGTATTCTTATCCTAGGTGGTCCTGAAACTGGAGCCCCTGAAATATGTTGTAAGAGCTAGGAGGAAGAAGCAGGGTAACTGGATCTTTTATACTTTGGAAAAAATAAATCAAAGCTTCCATTTTAGCTTTGAGCTTAGGTCCTACAGCATTGGTTGTTTTGTTGAGTAATTTTGGTCGTTTCTGACTTTTGTGACATCACTTGGAGTTTTCTTGGTAAAGACACTGGAGTGGTTTGCCATTTCCTTCTCCAGTTCATATTATAGATGAGGAAACTGAGGCAAACATGGTTAAGTGACTTGCCCAGGGTCACACCATAAGTGCCTGAGGTTGGATTTGAACTCAGATCTTTGGGACTCCAGGCCCAGATGTCTATCCACTGTGCCACCTATCTGCCCTTAGCATTGGTACATATTCACTTTTTCAATTTGGAATGGCAAATTTCTAAAGGACAACCAGTAATATGATGAAGGGATGGGAGATCATGCCCTTGAAAACTGGTTAAAGGACTGAGGATATTTATTCTTGCTAAGAGAAGATTTAGGGGGAACACCGTAATTTTCTTCAAGTATTTGAAAGGCTGTCATATGGACGAGGCAGGCCTTAGATTTGTCTTCCTTGACTCTAGAAAGGAGAATTAAGAATGATGTTTGGAAGCTGCTGAGAGGCAGAACACTTCCTGTCTAAAAGCAAACAGAGCTGCAGTAGTGAGTTCTTTCTCAAAGAAGGTCTTCAAGCAAAATGCGGATGAGAACTCGTTAAGGATGATGCAGAGGTGCTTTCTGTTTAGCTATGGGTAACCCAGGGCTTATTAGGTGACTTCCTTTTTTTAAAATTTATTTTACTTGTAATTTATGGAATAAAACAAGCATTTCCATAACACGGTATAAGGAAAAAGATGATGGCACGTGAAACTTCTAAAGGCCTGCCCAGCTCTGATATGCTATGATTCAGTGATTTGTCCATTGGGGCTTACAAAGACTTCATGCCTAAGAGTTTACTGCTTATGTGACTTAGATAGAGGCAATGATGGGATTCAGCTGGTTTGCACTGGTTCGGTAGAACCAGTACCTAATTTTAAGTTAAGTTCTGCAAACAGGTTGCAGGGGCGGGGCGGGGCGGGGCCTTGCTTCAGTTCTGTGGAGAATCGGTTGTTAATTCCTTTGAATCCCACCACTGAATATAACAGGTCAGACTTGAGCACTGCTGGGTTGAGCCTTGATGGCAAAAGAGCAAAGAAAGGAGGAGTGTGACATCTGAACAATAGCCAGGTGTGTATAAAGGTGACTAGAATGCTGCTCTGTGTATTGGCTTTTCGAAGGAGATGTTGGAAATAAGAAGATTAAATGAAAACCAAGTAATTATTTAGGATTTTTTATTCTCACAGTTCCAGAAATGAGGTGTGTGTGTGTGTGTGTGTGGTTTTCTGTGGAGCATCGGTCTAGGATGTGTATACATATGACAGGTCCTTCCTCCCTGGAGCAGTGAGAAGAAGGCTGTTATTGCCCGTGACTTGGTACCCTGGAGAGGTTTGTATTGTAGGTTATTTCTTTTTTAAAAATTAATTTTATTTTTAATTTATGGAATAAAACAAGCATTTCCATAACAGTATAATAAAAAGGATGATTTCACATGAAACTGCAAATCTATTATGTACTATTTGCTATTTCTTTTAAATGTATAATAAAGTTATCATGTAAATTTTTCTCCCTACCCCCACCCTAGAGATGGCTACCATTAGATACAAATGTGTGTGTATGTATGTATGTATTTATGTATTATAGTTAATTTGGGTATTTATAATAGTCTAAATTACTTCTTTGCTCAACGTTGTTCTTAAAACAATATTGCCGTTACTGTATACGACATTCTCTTGGCTCTGCTCATTTCGCTCTTCATTATTTCATGCAAGTCTATCCATGGTATTCCAAGATTTAAGGTTATCTCTTAATAGCAGCAATCTTATTTGACTTTGGAGCACCATGTTGGAAATTCTACTTACCAGGAGCAAAATACCTAGCATACCACTCAATGGCAAACTAATTTTTGAGGGGGAGGGATATGTGTACTAGGTAAACTTAGAACTGGAAGAAAGGGACTGGACACCAGGTTCTGACATTTATGAGCTGTGTGACCCCTGGTGAGTCTTTAGCATCTCTGAGCCATATTTTCCTTATTTGTAAAATAAGGGATAGAAGCAGTGTGTGGCAGTAGAGAAGGGCTAGACCTCATAATCAGGAAGACTTAGGCTCAAGTCATACTTCTGACTCATTGCCTCTGGAACCATGGACAAGCTACTTAATCTCCAGGTTCCAGGTGCCACTCTTAAATGTACAGTTATCCCTTCCACATCACAGGGGTTAGGGATGAGCACCTTCGGGATCTGGAAAATCCACATAAATTTTTTTTTTGGCTCTTCCTTCGCATCAGGGAAGAAGTCTTCCTTCATGGATTTCCATCTCTTTTTTCTTGATTTTACACAATATTATACATATATTTTATGCATTTCTGAGTTTCTAAATTTTCTGTTGTTTGCTAGCCTTTGTATGTTATCTCTGGCTTCCGCAAAACTCCCCCCGAATTTCCATTTAATTTCTTATGCTGACCTGTGATATATCGAAACCGTGATGGGGAAAGTCGTGATGTGGAAGGGATAACTGTATATGTATTGTTATTATTGTTTCTCAGGCTTCCATTTTGTACAGAATCTCTTTATCTGGAATTTTCCTGGTTTGATTCATTTTATCTCACATAAACTATTGTTTTTAGTATTTTTTTGTTAATTTAAATTTATTTATTTAACATATTTAGTTTTCAGCATTGATTTTCACAAGAGTTTGAATTACAAATTTTCTCCCCATTTCTACCCTCCCCCCCCCTCCAAGATGGCATATATTCTGGTTGCCCTGTTCTGCAGTCAGCCCTCCCCTCTATTATCCCACTTCCCTCCCATCCCCTTTTCCCTTCCTTTCTTGTAGGGCCTAAACTATTGTTTTTAGACAGTTTTTCATTTTTGGGGGTACACATCATAGAAGCAAACAAATATTGGGTGAATCTTGGATTTTCTCTTTTATAGTAAATAATAAAAAATAAACAGTAATACACACATAGCACTTTGCAGTTAAAAAAAAACACCCTTCCCAAATCTACCCTATGAGATCGGTGGTGTAAACATTATCATCCCCATTTTAGGGATGGAGAAACCGAGGCTCAGTCAGATAGGCTAAGTGATTTGCCCAGGGTCACATAGCTGGCTAGTATCAGAGTCAGGATTTCAGCCAAGGTCCTCTGGCTTCAATATCGGGGTTCTCTCCCCAGAGTGATTACATTGCACTCTCCCAGTGCAGCCTTGATAAGATTCTACAGGCCCGATTCTTGCAAGCCTTCTTATTTACTCACTGCAGTATTCGCTAGGGCCTGTCTGGGATTGTGGGGAAGCTTGTCGCCTTACTTTGAAAGGTGGCTTGTTTTGTGAAGCAAAGGAAGCACCATCACATCTTGCTGCTGCTCCAAGCAAACATCAGTAGCAAATGATCCTCTGAAGCAAGAGCAAGTGACTTGAGGCGATGCTCGGGGCAAGGAATACAAAACCGACTGAAGCCACCACTGGTTACCCTCAACGCCACTTGGCTGAGGAGGAGGAGGGTCTGCTCAGAATACAAATGTGGGGAAGGCTCCCCTCTCCTTCAGTCTCCGGTGGGCTTTTTCAAAGCTGCGGTAGGATTCCATTTTGGCGAGCCAAGCTTTGGGGAAGATGGGAGAATACTGGACGCACCATCGTGTGACCAAGAGACTACATCTGTTGGGACAGGGAATTTGGCTCAATCACTGACGTCAGCCTTGGTGAGGATCTGGACCTTATTTAGTTAGAATGGAAAGTCCTTTCATCCATTGGTTCCTGTTCTGTTATTTTCAGTCACACAGTTCTGATGGCCAGCCCACTTACCTTATCTTCAGGCTGCTGCGTGGGCTTTGGAGAAGTCTTACTGAGCTGGGAAAATATATGATCTGATTAAGGAAAAGAATCACTGGTATTCTTCATGTAGCCATCAGGCACGGAGCACCACGTCCAAGTTTTACAGAACAAATCCTTTTATTAAGGGGATTTGTTCTATAAAACTTGGACTCAGTCAAAGGGCTGCACTTGAGGACCTAGAGGGCCACATGTGGCCTTGTGGCCACAGGTTCCTCACTCCTGGACTACGGTATAGTGTAAACACAAATTTTATACGCACTGGGAGACTAAAAATTTCTTGTGACTCATTTTATCACAATATTTGCTTTATTGCAGTGGTCTGGAACCAAACCTGCAATATCTCTGTGATATGCCTATAATAGAGACTGTAAATAGTAAACAAGGAAGCTGAAAATTGGATGGCCTAAGCCAGTGGTCAGGTTACCTGGAAAAAAGGGTGGAAATGATTGATATATTTTCTGTAGAGGGCCCTACTTAAAGTCTGAGGTGGCATTCATTCTCCAGTCAAAATTTCCCATCCTGTTTTCATAAATGGAACCTGGCTTTGCACTCTGAACACGGTGAGAGCTCTGTAAGTGTTGATGGCTGGTTGTATAGTAGGTCTTGAGGTTTCAAGTCAATCCATCACTGCTGGGTAACATTTAAGCATGTATCCCTTTTCAAGCTTTTTAACCCCAAAACTTACTTGTCCACTGGGGAGAGTTGCCTTTCAGGTGACTCTGTAACATTTCAAATTCATATTTGAATCCATCTTCACTCATCACAATGGAAGCAGTGGTCCACTGAACACCAGAAATGACCATAAAATAATAATAACTGGCACTTATGAAAGCTTTAAGATTTTCACAGTGCTTTACATATGTTATCTCATTTGAGCCTTACAAAAATCCTGTGAGGTAGGTGTGATTATCAGAGAGTTTGGTGATATGTCTAAGGTCATACAGCTAATAAATGATTTGAACTCAGGTCCTCCCGACTTTAAGTAGAGCCCTTTACAGAGTATGTACCAATCACTTCCACCCTTTTTATAGATAACCTGACCACTGGCTTAGTCCATCCAATTTTCAGCTTCCTTGTGGACTATTTATAAGCTCTCCATAGGCAGATCTCAGAGATATTGCAGGTTTGGTTCTGCACCACTGCAAAAAAACAAATATTGCAATAAAGTGAGTCACAAGAAATTTTTGGTTTCTCAGTGCATATAAACGTTGTGTTTACAATATACTGTAGTCCAAGGGTGGGGAACCTGTGGCCACAAGGCTACATGTGACCCTCTAGGTCCTCAAGTGCAACCCTTTGACTGAGTCCAAGTTTTATAAAACAGAACTTGGACTCAGTCAAAAGGCCACACCCAAGGACCTAGAAGGCCACATGTGGCCTCAAGGCTGCAGGTTCCCTGCCCCTGCTGCAGTCTATTAAGTGTGCTATAGTATTATGTCTAAAAATGTCTCATCTTAATTAAACAATACTTTGTTGCTAAAAATGCTAACCATCTCCTGAGGTTACAGTGGGTCATAATCTTTTTGCTGGTGGAGGGTCTTGCCTGGATGTTGATGGCGGCTCACTGATCAGGATAGTGGTTGCTGAGGGTTAGGGTCATTGTGGTAATTTCTTAAAAAAACACATCAATGAAGTTTACTGCATAAATTGGCTCTTCCTTTCACTTGAACACTTAGAGGCCATTGTAGGGTTATTAATTGGCCTAATTTCAATATTGTTGTGTTGCAGGGAATAATTGGCAGACTGGAAGAGAGGGAGATAGGGAATGGTCAGATGGGAGGAGCAGTCAGAGCATGCAAATGATTTATTAAGTTTGCCATCTTATGTGGGTGTGGTTTGTGGCTCCCTGAAATAATTACAATAGTATTGTCAAAGATCACTGATCACAGGTCACCATAACAGATACAATAATTATAATGAAAAGTTTGAGATATTGTGAGAACTACCAAAATGTGAGACAGAAACACAATGTAAGCACATACTTTTGGAAAAATGAGGCTGATAGACTTGCTTAGCAGGGTGGCCGCAAACCTTTAGTTTATAAAAAATGTGATTTCCTTGAAGCACAGTAAAACAAGGTATGCCTGTATGTTAGCCAGGTGGTCCATCTATTATGTGTCGTACTTATTACATGTCCTATAGTAGGCTCCCCCAAATATATTAGTAGAATATAAGCTCCTTGAGGGTAGGAATGGTTTTGTTTTTAATTTTGTCTGCCTAGTGCCTAGTATAGGGCCATGTGAATTCTTTTGACTTGAACCTGTGATTGAATTGGTATGAAGAAGCACTGAATATACAGTCCAAGCCTTCTTTCTTTTGCATCTTTGGGTATATTTTCTGTTTGTTTTGTTACCATGATGGAACTGGTGACAAAGGTGCGCGTATTCCACTATCTTTTCAATCCCCAAAGCTGTCTGTGTGCCATTTGATTGATTGTCTAGAGCAGCGAAGGCAAACTCAAATAGAAATGGATTTTTGCCACTACTTATTGACTTAAAAAACCACACGTTAACATTATCTATGTTGTGTTGTATTATTATTTATTTTATTAATTTCCCAATTACGTTTTAATTTCGTTCAGGTCCCACTCAGCAGTTTTACAGTCCTCACTGGACCATGAGTTTGACACTTCTGGTCTAGATTTAAGAAAATGTTAATAATGCAGATTAAACTTAAAAGAATGTATGCATACATTCCCTGACTCAACCCTACCCTCCTCCCCAGCCTGGTTGTTAAACATTTACCAGCATACCCCTATATTGCCCTATAAACATTACTCAAGGAGAATAGTAGGAGGTTCAATGAACAAAGTCATCATCAGACTGGAGACATGGTGACTTTTGTTGTTGTTCAGTGGTTTCAGTCATGTCCAACTCTTTGTGACTCCATCTGGAATTTTCTTGGCAAAGATACTAGAGTGGGTTACCATTTCCTTCTCTGGCTCATTTTAAAATGAGGAAACTGAGGCAAAGAGGGTTAAGCAACTTTTCTAGGGACAACAGCCACTAAGTCTCTGAGCCAGATTTGAACTCAGGTGTTCCTGACTCCAGGCCCCATGCTTGATCCACTGGGCCCACCTAGCTACCCATGAATATGACTAACAACAGTGGTCTGTAATAACATTTGTTGCTTCAAATTAAAAAACAACTAGGCGCTAACCCTAGTAGGGTTAGAAGAGTAGAAGGAGTAAAATATAAATACATGGGGGAATTAACCATTTTGCAGGAAGATGGCAGGCAGGTGGGAGAGGTCACCGATGAGGTCAGAGGTCATCACAATAGGGTAAAACTTTGGAAGACTGTCTAGCTGGAATCCCTGAAGCTTTTCATTGGAGTATCCAGACAGTATGCTCTAATTGGGCACTTGAAGAGTTGCTCTGGGCTACTTCTTTAGAAAGAGTGGCTGAAAGCCAGTTCTATTATCTGTGAGGTCCTTTTTCTCTCTCTTAACTTTATAATGATTCACTTGATTCCCAAATGAAATATTCCTCTCCCTTCGGAACCTTTGATAGGTCATGTCAGAGTCAATATCACCTTGTTTCTCTGCTTCTCCTATTGGCTCATCTGGCCCCCCTTCCTCTGTACCATGTGTCCCATCCCATTTGGATGATTAGGCTGCAGAACGCCACCCCCTCCATGTTTTGCCTCTTGAATTATGTACATCGAGTTCTCTGTTCTCTCCCGGAAATGAGAACATTTTAAACATCGCTACACAGGAGTTACGGTTGATGAGATGGGGCCAAAAAACAGCATCCCATTGACCTCTCCTCTAGATCTGCTGAGACGCATGTAAAAGAGCAGATGCCGGACTCAACAGAAAACATTGCCATTTGTGGATGCATCATTTGACTCAATCCATTGTTTACAAATCCCCACTGAACTGAACAAAACCCTCACAAAACTGCGTGCTTTGGTGTCCTCATTTTTGTCTTTGTTGCTGTTCTCCCTGAAGCTATTTGGCTGAATTATGCTGGACTTGAGTCGGAGAGACTCAGACACTTACTGGCTGTGTGACCCTGGGCAAGTCACTTAACCACCGTCTGCCTTAGCAACAGCAACTGTAAAATGGAGATGATAATAGCGCCTACCTCCCAGGGTTGTTGTGAGGACCGAATGAGATGGTGTTTGTAAAGTACTGTGCAAACCTTCAGGCACCATGTAAACACAAGCTATTATTAATTATTATATTAGGGTATTATTATTAATTACTATTATTATTATCTTCTATTGATTCAGAACTGAAAGGGACCTTAGAAGCCACCTCATGTGAAACCCTTTCTCCCATTTTACAGATGGGGAAACTGAGGCCCATACAGGTTAGATAACTTGCCCCAGGTGGTGCTTCTTTCTGATCTTTCTGATTTGACTCATAAATGCAGACATCATTTGGGTTCTCATCAGTCTCAATTGTGTCTGCAGGCAGGGGATCTTTGATTTCATTGATACAGGGGAACTCCCAAATGAGAAAATCCTTCCACCAGTACAGGTTGGCACCCAGTCTTAGAGAGTTCCATAGAGGACAGAGATGTTAAATCCAAAGTCACATAGCCAGTATGTGTTGTAGTCCAGATTATGAGATCTTCCTCATTTTGAGGTCAGCTCTCTATTCACTATACCACACTGTCTCTCATAGTTGTTTATAATTCTTTAAAATATTATCATTTCTTTACAATCTACAATAATAATGTCAATATTTGCTGATACTCCTATATCCCTTTGAGATTTGCCAGCATTTTATATACTTTATCTCATTCATTATTACTATCTGTTCCAAATTGATGTGTGGAAGCATATACCATACTCTTCCCCCTACCCCTCACTGACTTTCCACTTTCACCATAACATCTGTATCTGTTTATTGATAACCAGACTATATTAAAGATTTAAATGAGTAAGATTGCCCACTATAACATTTCATTCTTGATAATACAATACACGTACGGCATAGAAATGCTGCTCGGCTGATGGTCCCCCCTTTATTGAGGTAAAAGGCAGGACAAAGGATGCCACTTATGTGATGAATGTGTCCCAGGGGACACACTGAATATTCATTTTAAGAGGAGTAAGCTCACAGTTAGTTGCACTGTGGCTCCTATGTGCGAGATGACTTCTGGTATCTGGTTTGGAAGAACCAAAATTGCCTGTAGGTAGTTTCACATTATTCTACATACATTCTTGTCATCTCTCTCCGTTGTTTGCCTTCAGGGCATAATGCTGGGGCTACTTGTTCAAGATTTTGTGTAAGCAATTCACAGGCATTGCAGTGGCTGGGGCATGAGAGATATTGGTTGTGACTGGGAATGCGCTCTGAGATGTATATTGTAAGCACTCCCATTATTTCAGGCTAAATAATAAGGATGACGATTTTTTGTCTGCCACCCAATTTCTCTTCTACAAATCCAACTCTTTAGTAGCCCGTATCACTGTTTGTTTCCCAAATTAGTGGCATTTTAAATGGAGAATTTCCTGGATTTATTTAGTTGAAATGGAATGAAATGGTAATTTAAAGAACACCTTTCCCACTAGGTCTGTAACAGTATTTAGGCCTCACGACTTACCACCTTTAACTCTAGGTACCCTGTGATCTAGTTGACTGGCAGTTTGATATGCTTATTTTTGTTTCATGCTGTTCCACCTGCTTGGAATGTGCTCTATGGGAGAAAGAACAAAGTACTGGAAAACAGGAAGGTCTGGGTTCTAATCTCAGCTTTGCCACTAACCAGCTCTGCGATGCTTGACAAGTAAGTTAGCCTTTCTGGGTCCTGGTTTCCTCTTCTAAGAAATGAGGGCATCGACTAAATGATACCCAAAGTCTTTTCCAGCTCTGAAATTTTGTGATTTTATGAATGCTCTCTTCTCTTCATTATCACCGGCTGGCTCAACTTCTATATTCTCAATGAGACATTCCCCTAATGACTCTAGAGAATATTGTTTTCTCCCTATCCTGGCCGCCATCATGCTTATTGGCTATAGCATAAATATGGGCATTTGATCATATTCAATTTGGTACTTCATTATATGATGCCTTGCATTGTCTTCTAATGTGTGTGTGTGTGTGTGTGTGTGTGTGTGTTTGTAGATTGTCCCTTTTCCCCCCAGCTTAGGCTAAGTTCTCTGGAGGCAGGGACAAGGTCGTATGCCTGAAAGACAGCATGCTAAACAGCACTAGACTCTTTGGAGTCAGAAAACTTGGTTAATTTGAGTCCTTGATCTGTCACTTGCTGGCTCAGGCAAGCCACCTAATCTGTCTGAGCCTCAGTTTCTTTATCTGTCAAAAGGAGATTAAAAATCCAAACCTATTTATTTACCTCACAGGGTTGCTGTGAGGACCAGGCGAAATAATGCATGTGGAAATACTTTGTAAATAGTAAAGCACTATGTAGATATAAGGTATTATTGATGTCATTCTTGCTATAACACTCTGTTTATTTCATAGGTCTGTGTCAAATATTTTAATTGGTTATTCCTCCCCCTCCCCTGTATTTTTGGCTCAATTTAGAGCTGGAATAATCCTTAGAGAACATCTTGTTAAAATCCTTCATTTTGTAGATGAGGAATCGGAAGCCTGGAGACATTAAATTTGTCTATTTGACCTTAAGTCTTTTGGCTCCAAATCCTTTTGCAACTATCATGTGACCTATTAAATCTTAAGCAAGAAAACTGAAGTTATTTGTTAAGTTCGACTATATTAGTAATAGACTAAAATCCATGAATAATATCTTTATTATAATAATTCCTAATATTAAGTGTTAATGTCTCCTAGACAGAGAAAGAAGGCGATGTGAAATTTCTTCCTTGTCAGAACTTTTATGATGCATTATAAAGAAAACTTAAAAAATAATTCTATGAAGAATCTCTAGGAACTTGCAAGTATAGCATATTTTGGAAAGAATGTTTCCTAAGATTACTAAAGAGAGAAGAACAAAAAAAGATGAATCTGGATTTCCAAAAAGATTGAATTTAATTTTTTTTTTTACTGAGAAGAAATATGGAGAAGATTCTTAAGTGACTTTGATCAGTATCTAGAATGAATTGAATGGTGTAAGAATGAGTTTCTAAACAAGTGAAGAGGAATTATCTATTGTTAGAATGAAGATTTGAGGTGACTCGGGCTGTGGCATTGGTCATAGCCAAAATACTGAAACTATTTATATATACCTTTGCTTTATAATTACTTTCATTGTTAATAGATTGTATATACTTAGTAATTTTAATATTCATTTAATTATAGAGAAATAAGGGTAATTACTATTGGGAAAGGAGGTTTCTTTAGCTCATTAAGTTACTAATATTTAATGAATTTCGGGACAGTCAGGCAACTAACATTTATTAAGGTCTTACTAGATGCCAGGTACTATGCTAAGCATGGGGATACAAAGAAAAGGAAAAATATCAATCCTTGCTCTCTAAGAGTCTAGCCTGGCAACTAGATGGTACAGTGGATGGAGCGCTGAGCCTGGAGTCAGGAAGACCTGAGTTCAAATTTGCCCTCAGATGCTCATTGGCTGTATGACCTTGAGCAAGTCACTTAACTACTGTGTGTCTCAGTTTTCTCAGCTGCAAAATGGAGGTAATCATAGCATTTGCTACCGCCTATGGTTGATGTAAAGGTCAAATGAGAGTATTTTAAAAAATAATACTCCATTTTTTTGTCTCTTGGACCTCTACCCTGACTTTCCCTCCTCATGCCTGTAATGTGCTCCCTTCTACACCTAGCGCAGTGCCTGGCATATAGTAGGTGTTTAATAAATGCTTGTTTCCTTCCTCCTAATGAATCTAATTAGTAAGAAAGAGATCATAAGTTTATCAACTAGAAAGAAATTATTCGATCAAAGCTTTGGATTGCTATAGAACTCAGGATGATAAAATGAGATATAAAGTAATGAATCAAGACAGGTGAAGTGAGGAAGACTTGGGTTCTAATCCTGGTTCTGTTACTAATTAGCCCTTTTAGACAGGTCATTTAACTGCAAGGAAGGTGATAAATTAGATGATCTTTAAAGTTTTTCTCAGCTCCCAAATTTTATAATTTTGTAACTGCTTTCCCCTATGCCTGACTCATTCAAGGTCAAGTCTGCCTCTCTTGCCCAAGGTCAGGCAGTTGGATAAGAACCCAGGTATTCTATCTCCTTCCCTTCACACTCCCTCACCAGGTTAAGTATCATCCTTTGTTTTGATTGTAGGTGTCTGGGTGTGAAAATATTGATTGAGACTGTATCCTTGCTGTGAATCAAAATAATTACAACACATTGGCAAATTCAAACATGATCATTTACTTATGGTCAGTAATGATTGTAATGAAGGTAGAACTCTTTATTTAAAACAAACAAACGATTAGTCATGACCATGGAAGTGTAACCGTATTTAATGAATTTGCTAATCCATTAAATTGCTAATGTGAGTTTAGGCTATATTAATAGAAGCGTAGTGTCTAGAATTAGGCAGATTATACTATCATTGTACTCTGCCCTAGTCAGACCGCATTTGGAGTTACTGTCTGTTATAGAGCCAAAGTGGCACACAGAAAGAATACAGTGCTGGATTGGGAGTCGAGAAGACTGGGCTTCAAATCCTGCTTCTGACACTTTATTAGTTCTGCCTTTTTATTTATTATCATTTATTTATTAGCTGCGTGTCCATGGGCAAACCATTTAACCTTTACGAGAGTTACTTTCTTCATTTATAAAGTAGAATTAATGATACCTGCAATACTTATTGAATATAGGGTACTGTGAGGCTCAAATGAGATAGAGATATTTTATAAACATTGCAGTGTATATAAACGTCAGTTTTTGAGTTCAGTTTTGGGCTTCATATTTTAGGAATTACATTTACAAGCTGAAGCAGGTTGAGAGGAGGGCAACAAGGAAGGTGATGGCACTAGAAATCAGATCAAATAATGACCGATTGAAGATGTTTAACCTGGGGGAAAGAAGACTTGGAATTGGGGCATAATAATGGTCTTCAAGACTTGGAGGTTTGTTATATAAAAGGGCAAGTCGACTTTTCTTCCTTCCTTTCCCGCCCTTGAATATCTCTCCTCTCTTCCCCTCCTTTTCCCTTTCTTCTAATACTCTGTCTCTCTACTCTTCCCCTCCTTTTCCCTTTCTTCTAATACTCTCTCTCCTCTCTTCCCCTCCTTTTCCCTTTCTTCTAATACTCTCTCTCCTCTCTTCCCCTCCTTTCCCCTTTCTTCTAATACTCTGTCCCAAAAGACACAAGTAGGTAGAAGTTGTAGAGAGGAAGACTCAGGCTCTATGTCAGTATAACCCAGTGATCCATTATAAAAAGTCTGGGTTACTTAGACTAGGTTGAATTTCAGTGGCGTGACCTGTTCTTGAAGTCATCCTGGCTTTTTGTGATCACTGGCTCTTTTTTCTTAATATTCACTAATCATTCCTCAAATAATAACTTGCTGGGATTAAAATAAGTTTGCTAGGATCCAAAGGCAAGCATGCTGGTCTGTTGTTTATGGACTTTATCCTTATTCCTTTTTGGGAAAATTGAGATGTTTGCACTTCTTTGATTTTCTTGTGCCCTCTAGTTCTCCATGATCTCTTAAGGATAATTGACAATTGCTCCGTGTATCCTAGAGTATACTTCTTGGTCAGGGACTTAAACCCATCAGTCAATGAACAAGTATTAACTAAGAGCCTACTATGTGCCAGGGACTGTCCTACATAGAAGGGAGCACATTATAGGCATGGGGGACTGCATAAAGGACCCAGAGACAAAAATGGAGTATTGTGCATGGGATACAGCAAGAAGGCTTGTTTGGCTAGACCATAGAATTCAGTAATGTCTAACAAAGCTACTGTGATGGGTGTTAAATATAAAAGAGAGAGATTTATATATGATCCTCTAAACAATAGAGAGCTTCTGGAGTTTTTGAGTAGGACTATGATTTGATTAGACCTGCACCTTAGGAAAATCACTTTGGCAGCTATGTGGAGGGAAGAGATTTGAGATGGGGGACCAATTAGGAAGTTACTGAAATAATCTACATGAGAAATGATCAGAGGCTAACCTAGGGTGACGACCAAGTGAGTAGAGAAGAAGAGACGAATGCAAGAGATGTGGGAAAAAATGATGAGATTTGGCAATTGATTGAGTATTTAGGGTAAGGGAAAGGGAGAAGTTCAGGATAACACAAAGACTCCAAACCTGAGAGACTGGAAGAATGGTGGTGCTTTGAACAGAAACAGGGAAGCTTGGAAGAGGTAAGCATTTAAAGGGAAAAATAACAAGTTCAGTTTTAGATATGTTGAGTTTAAAGATGTCTCCATGACTTCCAGTTTGAAAAGTCCAATAGGTCATTGGAGATGAGGGACTGAAGCTTAGGGGAAAAGACTAGGGATATTTATGTATATATATATGTATATATACACACATATATAATATACACACTATATATACACACATATACATGCATACATGAATATATATGTATGTATATATACATATACATACATATGTGTGTGTGTGTGTGTGTGTGTATGTGTGTGTGTGTCTCAGAGTCACTTGGGACTAGAGAGTCACCTAAGCAGAGATGAGAATTAAACATCTCAGAGTTTAGGTTTATTAACCCATAGGAGTTGGAAGCTGATGAAGGGGGAGAGAGAGAGAGAGAGGGAGAGAGAGAGAGAGAGAGAGAGGAGAGAGAGAGAGAGAGAGAGAGAGAGAGAGAGAGACTGAGAGAGAGAGACTATAAAGGGAGAAGAGGCACTAGGACAGAAATTTGGGGGGATGTCTATAGTTAGGGGGCGTGATGTGGATGATGAGCCACTTGATATGGTCATCTCATAAGAGAAAACAGAATTTCTAGAACAGAGCCTTAAGACATACCCACAGTTAGAATTCTACTAGCTAGATACCCTTTTCCCATCTTCTAACTTATTTTTTAATGTCACTCCTCATTAGACATTATTGTTCTATACTTTCAGTATCATTTCCCTTGGCAAAGAATATAGATGCAAAATGAGTGAGCAGCTCTGACTTCCCTCCATCATCTGCTATTAATCTACTCACTCCAAGGAGTGGTCCCATCTCTTCTCTTTCCCTTCTGTATCCTTTCTGCACAATTCAGATGTCCAAAGACATTAATTTAGTTTTTGGAACTCTTGGTTATGACACATCAAGATCAGAAACATTAACTCAAAGGAGTTCAGTAAATAAAAGAAAAAAGTATTTTGGTTGAAGTCATAGAGGGTTTTAGAAAAAATAAGATTTTTCCTAGGCATTGGGTAAACAGGAAGTTACTTGTATAATATGATTTGTTGTTGTGTTTTTCCTTTGTTTTTGAAGAGGACCATGACATCAGCAAAATGATGACATGACTTGCAGTTGCCTTTGATTTGAGTGAGGGAAGGCTGTGCACGGTCACCAGCCTCACTTTCTCCTCCAGAGCCATCTGGATCCAGTGACCTGATATTCATCAGGATGACTGGAGATGACCCAGGATGCAATGGGAGACCCTGACCCTTTTCAGCTCAGGCCTTTTCATGTACTCACTTAGAGTGAGGGAACACCTATTCAGTGAATAGGTCTCTTTAAGAAGTGAGTCAAGGGATGGCCCCTTTAATTAGGAAAAAAGGAAAAAAATCAAGCTGGGAGGGGAAGACCCTCAGGGTTGCTGTTCCAAAGAGAAACAGTTACCGTTGACATTTACTCTAACCTAGGAGGATCCAAAATGCAACCATTAAGCAGAGCTTGGGGAGAGACAATATGATTTAAGGAGATGCTGAAAGGTATTCCTGTTCCAACATATTTTTTGATTGTCTGTTACAGGACCTGAAATTTCTTTGCTTTCAAGGATTGACCAAACCCATTTAAGATGCAGATGTATATTAGGAGGGATAGTATATTAAGATAAAAAAGATATATATCTAGTCTCTCACACATTCACTGGGTTAACCCCCCAACTTGTACTAGTGGTCTGAGTCCCCTGGGGATGATTACCACATGTTTAAGGCATTTGAGGGTGTGTTCATGAGCCCCCACTGGTATATTTACCTTCTGTAGTCAGTCAGAGGATATAATTAGCTCAAAGAAAATGTATTTACTGAAATGGCATAGTAAAAATAGTTATAATAAAATCTTTCATAAAACTGAGGTGTGCTATCCCACAAATCCCTATATAGTGTCATTGGGAAGAGTAGAGCACACATATATTATGCAAATAGAGAGGGGCACATTTAGGGAACATAAATGGCAAGGGCAGCTAACATCTCTGACATTTCAGGGTCTTGGTGATTTATCTTTTCTTGTAATATCCTCCTACTGGTCTTCCTGGGTAAAACATCTCTCTAGAGTAGGTGAATCTCTTGGATCTACTCTTCGCAGTTCAACTTGACCCTGAAGCTGAACTTTTTGGGCCTTTTCTCTGCTGGGTATGGTGTCTTCTACTGGGCAAAGTATTACATGATGGTGAAGGAAGGGAGGAGGAGAGACAGAAATCCTCTTCCCTACCTGCTGTACTCTGGAAGAAGCACAAGGGAAAAGACAAAGAATGATTCCTCTTAAGAACTTACCTGACTCTCTTCTGACTTTCAGATTCTCTTAACTGTTTCTAGAGCTGTCTAACTTGCATTTTAAAGGCTACCAGGTATGTGGCTGATCCTTTAGCCCGTCTATGGCTAGCCATCTTATAATTCCATCAGGCTGATGGACGAATGTCTTCACACTTCCTAAAAGAGTAAAGAAGTAGTAAACACTTCTTTGTACTCCTTTTATAAGCTATCAATGGGACACTAAAGATGTGAGTCACTCAAGGCTTCATACCCTTGTGGAACATTTTATACCATTTTACATCATTTTTGTAATTTCAATCAAGGGCCAGGGCCTGAATTAATGATCAGCTGGACCTGGGCTTCTTTGTTCTCTAAAGTTTGCTCAGAGAATATCTTTTCTCTGTCAACAAGGCCGGATCCAGCTGGCCTAGGAACATTCTTTTCCCTGTTAACCATTAAGGGATGAGACCCTAATCCTGAGAGAGACTACCTCGCTTAATATTCTATGGGTATATACTTTAACTGACCTTTGTCAATACTCTTGTCTTTACAAACCTATTCCATTAAGGAAAATCCTCTTGTATCATGGTTAAACATACATGGGGATCATAAAAGTGAGGTAATAAAGACTTGTTGAGTCCGCTAAAAGTAACGCATATAAGTTTTCTCATTCCTTTGTTCAGACAGCCAGAGCTTATGCTCTGACTCCTTGTAATACAAGTAAGTTAGCTTAGCTATGCTTTAAGGGAAAATAATAAACAACATGGATTTTTCTATCATCTAGCTTGTTTGCCTCCTTCAACCAAACTTTCAGGTTAACACCCTTTAAAAGATAAAAAATTCAAAATCTAAAAAAAGGGCATATCATTTTTAAGGACCACTTCAAGTCTGAAAAGAGCAAAACCTTAACACTTCGTTTCCTTGCATCCTATAATTTCATCAAGTGGGCCAGGGATGACTCAATGGATTAGGAGTCCTCTTTCAATCTCCCAACTACAAATAGAAAACTCTTTGTAAACCTTAAAGTGTTTTTTTATTGTCAGTTATTATTATTAATCTATTACAAATGACTAACACCTCAGCATGCCCCTGGACATGCCTCTGCCTCTGTGGCCTCCTCCTCCTTTTGGTAAATTCATGCCTGAGATAACCATTTCAGAAAGTGCCCTGGCCATTCATTCTCACTCCTCTCTCGGTTCCATTCCTGACTCTCTGGACTTCATCAGCCCTCTCCCCTCCTCCCTTCACTTCCAGCTCCCTTTTACAAGTAACCTTCTCTTATTAGAATATAAATTCCTTAATGTAAGAACTTTTTTTTTTTTGCTTATATTTGTATTCCCAGTGGTTGGCACAATGGCTGGAACAAAGTGAGGGCCTACAAAAAGTTTGTTCCACCCATCCATCCATCCGTCCATCCGTCCATCCGTCTGTCCGTCCATCCATCTGTCTATCTATCTATCTATCTATCTATCTATCTATCTATCTATCTATCTATCTATCTATCATCTATCTATCTTGTCCTAGCAGAAAGCAGGCCCCTGAGTGAATTGGAGCATAGTAAAGTTAGGTTTTGATGGGTACAAAAGACTTTTTCTGAGCATAAGGTTTGTCTGAGGACAAACCTGAGTTTGTCAGCCAACAGCCAGCAGGAAGTTCCAGGGCATTATATGTATGTGTATAAGGACTGGTGGGGTGGGGTGGAAGTTGCAAAGAGAAAACACCGTCATGAAGGACAAACTCAGAAAGAGGGACAGATGGGTTCTAATGAACTCCCTTTAGATTTTGGCTTTTCTGAAAGACAGCAAACTGCTTTTCCCCTGATAAGTAAGGTATTCACCCTTGGAAAGTAAAACAAAACAAAAGATCAAGACAAAAACCCTCCTTCTTATTGTACCAAGGATTTGTGAGAGAAAAAAGAAGTTTTTCTCTTTAGTCCTATTTAAAGGCCAATGTGTGTTTGCTCTTTTTGACAAGAATTCAATATTTCACTATGTAGTGGTGCTGGCTATGAAAATAATTGAACAAAAATAACTTAAAGAAAAATATTGCCTCTGAAAGAATGATTTCTCCTTTCCTAGCAGCACTTCATCTGCCCTTCTCCTATGTATCGATCATATTTCATTTGTATTAAGCATGGTTCTGTGCATCGTTTTCTTTTTTCCCTCCAATTCAGTTGTAAGCTCTTTGAAAGCAAGGCTCATATTATCTTATTCATTTCTGTATTCTACCACAATGCATTACACATAGTAGGTGCTTTATCAATATTTGCAGAATTGAATGAACTGAAATAGCCAACCAAGATGTTATTTCTGTTTTAAATCTGAATGAGGATCCATTCACATAGACAAATGCCAGATTGAACAACTCCGTGGGGATTCTGATCAGAATCAACAGAATAAATAGAAAGGTTGCTCAGCTCAGTTTCCTCTCCCCACTAACCTTTCCTTTAATAACATGTTTTCTTAATCCCCTTCATTACTTCCTTACTTTTTTCTCCCTTCTCTAGCTAATTATATGAGGAAGTGACTTCATGTTTCTACTGCAAGTCCAAATATCCAAGACATTTACTGGCAAGGTTTCCATTACTGTGCTTATGATCTTCCTAGTGTGGTTAAAATCTACAGTCTACTGCTGGTGACTATGGTGACACTGCCACTGACTACTGTCTACTGCTAATGATTCAGATGAAGACAAATAATGTTGTCAGAAGGAACTTAGGAAGCATCACTGGGATTATGAAGTCTTGGGTTAGAAACTGAAGACTTTAGGGACATAATTAGTGTTTGTATCACTGTAAAAGAGCTTCGGATGAGAAAGGGGGATTTGGTAAATGAATAGCTGGTTCAGAAGAGAATATCTGAGAAGAGGATTTGGATTTCTGGAACACAGTTTAAGAAATAAGAATGATGGTTGGTCGCTCAGGATAAAATATAACTCACAGGCCAGTAAAAATGTATTTGATGGATAAATCTGATGAAGAAAACTTTAAATGGGGAGGGGCAGGTAGGTGGCACAGTGAGTAGAGCACCAGCCCTGGAGTTGAACCTGAGTTCAAATTCGGCCTCAGACACTTGCTAACTGTGTGACCTTGGGCAAGTCACTTAACCCCAATTGCCCTGCCTTCCCCCCTCAAAAAAACTTTAAATTGAAAATTGGGGGGTTTGGTGGTATAGAAGTCCACCTACACATATCCACCAAGCCAGATATCACAGATACCACAGGTACCACATAAGAAGGAATGTCAGTGGAAAAGAATACTTTCAAAAGAGACAATATGCAAGAATGTTGCTCTGTCATTTTTTAGTTGTGTCCAACTCTTTGTGACCCCATTTGGGATTTTCTTGACAAAGCTACTGGAGTGGTTTGCTATTTCCTCCTCCAGCTTATTTTATGGATAAGGAAACGGAGGCAAAGAGGGTTAAATGACTTACCCAGGGCCACACAGCTAGTAAATGTCTGAGGCCAGATTGGAACTCATGTCTTCCTGACTCCAAGCCTTGTGCACTATCCACTGCACCAGCTCACAGCCCTCTGTACAAGAACAACACAACACAACACAACATCCTGCCTCAGGAAGCTTACATTCTATGGGGGAAGACAACACATAAAATGGAACTGAAAAGGGGAAGGGGGAAGGAAACCCTATGTTCAAGTGTGTGGGAGCATGATGATGGTAGAGCTGAATCTAAGGAGTACAGCTAGTGAGAAACGAAAGTGAGAAAGTAGGAACCCTCTTGAAATGGACATTTTGGGTTTTTTTTTGCACCATCCTCTAATCAAAGAGGAAGAAGATACTGAGGGATACTGATAAGGTATGAGTATCAAAGAAAAAAGACAGAAATGAAACCTTTTGCCTCTTATCACTATACACAAATGTACAAAATATGGCTAATAAGCAAGCTGAAGTACAACTCAAGGAGGGAAATTTGAAGTCAAAGGTATCACTAAGATTTAATAGAATGTGACTCATTAATAGAATATAACTATTGAAAAAACATGCCTTAAATAAGATAAAAAAGGATGGTGGATTCACATTGTATATGAAGATCATTTTTGTTTAGACTTGGAATTTCAGCAGTGTACCTTCTACCAATATAGGTTGGCAATGGGATTTCATAGGACTTTGAGAATTTAAATGACTTGGCTGGTCAGAGTCAGAGGCAGGATGTGAACCTTAGTGTGAGGCTGATTCTCTGTCCATTATGCAGCACTACTTCTAAATATTAAGACTATAAATACCTATATGAGAAAATCCACAAACTGGAAGGGGTAAGTATGATAGGGAACATTTGAGTGAGGATCAATGGAGGGAGAAACCAGAATTATTTGAGGGTTAAAAGTGAAATGTAACTGTTGTGTAGATTACAAAGAGATGAACCAGATTCTGTCCAAAATATTCATTCAATAATAGCATCAAACTCTGTGACTCATGCCCCCATCCAGGATTACCTTGGGAACATCTGACTTTTAATTTTTAACTCTTATCTAGTTGTCTTCAGTTGCCCTGTTAGCACCATGAAAATAAAGCATGGATTTTTGAACCATGGAGAGATTGTGGTTTTACAGGAAAAGATAACTCATCCACTAATGCAGATCAACAATTATTTTACATTCTTTAGGTTTACAGAGTTGCCAGGGGGCAGGAGGTTGAATGTCTTGCTTAAGGTCACACAGTTGCTATGTTTCAGAAGCAGGATTTGAATGCAGGTCTTTGTACCTCTAAGAACATTTCTCTATCCATTATATTGCCCTGTTCCTCAGAACAAGTTAATTACCCACAAAAACAACAGAACTCACATTCAAGTCCATAGAAAGTCAAGAAAACTTTTCCCTTTGGTAAGTTTACTTTACCAAGCTTACGTGAATGCTCTAAACTTGCTCTAAATCTTGGTTTGAAGCTCACTCTTCACCCTTCTCATGTAAAAAAAGAACTTAGTTGTGCTAGGGAGTCAACTCATCCCTTTGATGAGCTCCTCCCTTTCTAAGACCCAGGGATCTATATAGTTATTTCAGACTTATAGTACTACTCTGGGATTAAGTTCCATTCCAAGCTGGGGAGGGGGGATGAGGGAGACTTGCAGTCGCTAGAAGTCTGGCAACTCTCATCTCTAGCAAATTTCAATTTATTCCTGGATCTCTACAATTCATATGACTCTCAGTACCAGTGAAGGGCAAAGGCTAGGTTTGCTGCTCTGTCCTGTGGACAATTCTGGCTGTTATGACTTAAGGCCCGTCAACACATTTTCAGCTCTGCTATTAGTTGGGCCTGGTGTTTTACCAGATGACATACAAAAGACCATTCAGGTAGCTGTTTCACAGTTTACCTTTCTCACTGAGAGGTTGAGTGTTTTTCACCCTCAGCTGAGAGTTTGTCTTTTCCCTGCCTTGGGGCTCAAGCAGTGTGTCCTGCTCATCTCATAATCAGAAAGTTCTTTTGAGTCTTTTGAGCAGATAAAATCACTGGTGCCATTTTTCCATTCCCCCTTTTAACTTCTGTCATTCTAACACCTATTCCTAGGTTTCAACTAAGAGGCACTTTCTAGTGGGAGGGGAAGGGAAATTTAACAGTTGCTTTTAGTATTCTAGCTACCACAACATGTTTGATTCACAAAAGAGCTGTGGTGTTTTGGGCATGTTCACATATATAAATTTATATATGCATACACATATGTATATGTATATGTACACACATACATATATGTATAGTTGCTCTGTGTTCATGATTTGTCATGTTCTAGGAGCCACAAACAGTGTACATCAGAATATGGGGTAAATAAATGTGGTGAGGGCTGTCTCTTCACATGTATATGGAGGTGTTAATATATGGCTTGAAGGAAGGCAGAATAGACATCTCTAGCCTCTCCTTCCCTTCCATCTTCTTCTTCTTCTTCTTCTTCTTCTTCTTCTTCTTCTTCTTCTTCTTCTTCTTCTTCTTCTTCTTCTTCTTCTTCTTCTTCTTCTTCTTCTTCTTCTTCTTCTTCTTCTCCTCCTCCTTCTCCTTCTCCTTCTCCTTCTCCTTCTCCTTCTCCTTCTCCTTCTCCTTCTCCTTCTCCTTCTCCTTCTCCTTCTCCTTCTCCTCCTCCTTCTTCTTCTTCTTCTTCTTCTTCTTCTTCTTCTTCTTCTTCTTCTTCTTCTTCTTCTTCTTCTTCTTCTTCTCCTCCTCCTCCTCTTCCTCCTCCTCTCCCCCCCCACAGGAGGAGAAGCAGGAAGGTGGGGCCAGAAGCTTGGCCACTCTCCTCTCTTCAGAGAGGGAGTACCTGGCTATAATTATAAACTACTTTATATATCACTCCATTAAATATGTCTCTCTAGGAGATATGATTTTCAGGTTCAAATTAAACTTCTGATCGTAATTTATTAATGGACAGAGCTGGACCCCAAGCTTTATATCCAAAACTCTATATCCAAAGCTTGACTCCCTTCCCAACAAATACCAGTTCCACAATGAGCACACATAGTAATTAGCAAAGAAACCCATTTATCCAAGTCTATGGTGAAAAAGAAATCAGAGTAAGCGTACATAGTTGAATATATACCATACAATATAGAATGAAGGAGTTTTCACATAGGGAGGGAGGTAACTCAGCTCAACCAGAAAGTTTTAGATTTTATCCAAGAAGAAGCTCCCCAAAGTCTGTGGTCTAGTAAACTGGAAATAGGACGTGATAGAGAATGTCCATTCCTCTCTTGTTCATTTTTTCCCAAAGTTTTACTTTCAACAACCAAGTGAGGTTGGCATCTTCCATTTTCTCTGGAAGCTAGCAGCACCCGAAGTGACTACAGAGAGTTGAAGAGACTGAAGAAACTTGAAGAAAGTTCAAAGACTTGAAAAGAGTCCAGAGTCTTGAAGAGTCTGTCACTCTCCTTTCCCTTGTTCTTGCTAACTCTGCCTCACCTTGTAGTCACAGGGCATTGATCTCCACCAGCGAGGAAAGAGTACCATACATACCAATGGGTTTTGGGACTTGTGTTATACAAACAGAAGTTGGTTTTGCTACTTCCACTTGCTTAACTCTAATTCATCCTTCTCCTAACAGATACTCATTATAATCTTCCCAAAAGTCTGACTCATGTCACCCTTCTGCTAAAGAATATTCAGTGGCTCCAAGTTTCTTTTAGGATAAAAATACAAACTCCTCAGTTTGGAATTTAAAGCCCCATATGTTCTGGACTCCAGCCTACCTTTCCTGTTTTTCTCTGTACTATTTCCTGCCAAGCACTCTGGAATCAGGAATGTGCTGGAGCCAGGTCAAACAGGCTGGTAAGAATTAATTAAATTTTTAGTGGGAGTATTTACACCTTGAAAATTGGCAAATACTATAAATCAGGGCTGGTGATACTAAGAAAGACAAAAAATAGTCCTTGTCCTCAAGGAACTCACAGTCTAATGGAGGAGAAAATATACAAATAATTATGTACAACCAAAATTTATACAGGATAAATTGGAGATAAGTGCAGAGCTTAAGGTAGAATGAGAAAAGCTTCTTTGTAGAAGGTGGGAATGACACTTGAAGGAAACCTGGAAAGCCAGAATGCTGAGATGAGGAAGGAGAACCTTCCAGGAATTGTTTTTTTCAGAGAGCTGCTTGTTAAACATTTACCAACACACCCCTGCCTGTAATATACTTCCTCCTCGATTCTAACTCTTAGGATCCCTTGTTTCCTTTGAAATTCATCTCTTTTTAAAAAATTATTCTTATATTTTGTTTTTACATAGCCTAAATTTATTCCTCTTTCTCTCCTTATCCTTCTCAGAGAGCCATCCTATTTAACAAATAATTTTTTTAAATAAAGAGGAAAAAGAAAAAAATTGAGTAAAACCAATCAATATATCAAAAAATATGACATTATATGCAATATTTTCCACTCATAGACCCATGTCCCCTCCCCTGCCTTGGGGGAGGTGTCTTCTTAAATTTCTTCTTTGGGCCAAGCTTCTTCACAAGCATTCAACTTGAATTGTTTCATGGTGATTATTCATTTTCCATTTCCATTGTCTTAGTCATTGTGTAAACTGTTTTCTTGGCTCTGCTTCCTTTATTTTATATGAGTTCATATAAAATTTTCCATGGTTTTCTAAATCCATCATATTCATCATTTCTTATAGCTCAGTAATATTTCATTACATTCATGGACCACAATTTGTTTTACTCCTTTCTCACTTGGTGGGTGTCTACTTTGTTTTCAGTTCTTTGTTACCCCAAAAAGTGTTGTTATAAATATTTTGCTGTATATGGAGCCTTTCTTTTTGTCAATGAGTAGATGCCTAGCAGGGGAATTTCTGAGAATATGGACATTTTGGCCCCTTAATTTGCACAATTCTAAATTCCTTTCCAAAACGGTTAAATCATTTCATAGCACCACCAACAATATGTTAATATACCTATCTTTCCACAACTCCTTTGCTGTTGCCTATGATTGTTTTTTGTCATCTTTGCCAGTTTGCTGAGTTTCACGTGAAACTTCAGGGCTGTATTTTTCTTGTTATTAGTGATTTCGAGCATTCTTTAGTATGGTTGTTAATAGTTTGCAATTCTTCTTTTGAGAATGGTTCGTATATTCAAGTTCTACTTTCTACATGAAGCCTTGCTCAATCCCTGTCCCCAGCTACTAGTGCCCTCCCCCCCAAATTATCTAGTTTTAATTTTATATACACTCATATATGTACATGTTATTTGCTGTAATATAGTACTTATAATACTAACAATGACTTACATTCAGTAGTGCTTACTATATGCCAGGCCCTGTGCTAAGCACGTTTATCATTACTATCTTATTTGATCTTCACAACAACCCTGGGAAGTAGGTGCTATTCTTATCTCTATTTTACAGATGAGGAAGCTAAGACAAGCAGGGTTTGAGTGACATGCCCAGGGTCACACAGCTAGTAAATGTCTGAGGCGGGATTTGAACTCAGGCCAGGCACTCTATTCGCTGTGCCATCACTCTGTGAGAGCAGGTATCTTTTGTTATGTCTTTTTTTACCCCTACCATGCCCAACATAGTAGATTCTAAATAAATGCCCATTGATTGGTTGCTTGTAGTCAAACTGACTTCCTTGTTCTTCTCAAACTTCACATTCCGTCTTCCACTCTTGTGTCTCTCTCCATCTCCTCCTGCCTCATTCATGGAAGGCTCTACCTTCTTCCTTTGCCTCCTGGAATCCTTTGTTTCCTGTAAGGCTCAGCACAGGTACTACTGAAGCTCTACGTGGTTTAATGGAAAGAATACTTGATTGGTGAATCAGAATGCAGAGGGAAGCAGATTATTTTCTGTTTTGTTTTGTTTCTTTCTCATGGTTTCTCCCATTTGTTATAATTCTTCTTTGCAATATGACTAACGTGAAAATGTGTTTAATAGGAATGTATGTGCAGAGCCCATATCAGATTGCATGCCGTCTTGAGGAGGGAGGGCGGAGGGAGGGGGAGAAAATTTAAAACTTATGGAAATGGATGTTGAAAACAAAAAATAAATAAATTAATAAATTGTAAAAAAAGAATACTTGATTTGTGGTCAGGAAGACCTTTCCTCTGGCTGGGCCCCATGCCTGAAATACTCTGCCCTCTCAACTCTGTAAGTTTCCCCAGATTTCCCCAAGATCAGCTCAAACTCTACCTTCTTCCCGAGCCTTCTCCTTTCAGATTACCTTCATCTACTCTATATATCTTGTATGCACATTTTGGGGGGCATTTTTCTCCCCCATTAGAATGTAAGCTCCTTGAGAGCATGCAGGGATCACATTTTATCTTTTTTTTGTATTACTAGCACTTAACAAACTGCCAGGAACATAATAAACCCTTAATAAATATTGACTGAGTTCAAATCCAATCTCAGGCAGACATTTTAAGACTTTGGACAAGTCACTTAAGCTCTTTGTGCCTCAGTTTCCTCATCTGTAAAATGAAGTTTGCATGTGGTGGTCTCCAGGTTCTCTTCTAACTCTGAATCTATGATTCTATTATTCCCCCATTTTCTTCCTCAAATTACCTTCTAAAGGGTATCCCAAAAGTCTTTAGTGCCTTTTTATGCTGTCAAAGCTTAAAGCTATTCAAGCTTACAACTACACCAAAACTTTTGGTACATCTCCTATTTATTGATCTGTTATATGCTATATTTCTCAGAACAGCAAGAAGCGTTTGTATTTTAATTTCTGTATCCTCAGGGCTGGGATTAATGGCATCTGACCCATGTGCTAGAACCTGTCAATTTGTTAAGATGGCGTTATCCGAATGGAAGATGCTGAAGAGCTGCTTTGGGGAGGGTCTTGAGGCCTGGATCATATATAGACTTCATATTTCTGTTTCCAGTTGGATTACCATGTAGTTGGGAGAAGCTTTTTTTTTCTTTTGGCTACTTAGTCAGAACTGTGGGTATCTTCAAAAGGGCCCGAGGCAGTAACAACCAGGTTAGAAAATCCACTCCCTGCACCTAAATTGGAAAAGGAATCAATGAAGAGGCCAGAGATCCAGTCCCACTTCTATGGGACCAAATGATCTTACAGGAAGACAAAAGAGTCCCTCAGGCCCTCCCACCTTATTTTATGGTCTCACCAGCTTGATTGGAAGAGTCACCCCACTCCCTCAGAAAACTATACCAACTACTGAATCAGGCCATTTTGAAGGCTACTCAGCCAATGGAAAAAGGCCCCTCTCAACCACATAGTAGGCAGTCAGAATGTCTGTGAATACACACTCATTAGTCCTCACTAGAAACAGGGCTCTAGTGTCTTCCGTGTGGATGATACCATTTTAGCAAGCTGATGGTGTCTGCACATGTATCAGAACCTCGTTACACTAGCATGGTGCCTTACACATGCCAAATACTTAAATTCTTGTTGAACTGAATCGAATGGGAATTGTGGTTAGAGCTTGTCTAGCACTGTTTATCAGATTACAGTAGCTAAGCCTGCCTCCCGCTTTCTTCCTAAGGGGCAAACAAACAACTTGCCTCTCTTGCTAACCTGTCCATGGCCAGGACTTCTGTTGGGGTCTAAGCAGCTTCCTATGCTTTGGGTAAAAGAAGTCCTCGTGGACCCAGCATGTCTTTGAATGTCCTGCTTAACCTTACCCTTATAACGGACTGCTGAGAAAGAACTCAGGGGAGAGAGAGAATAGGGCTGAAATTTAACAAGAAGAACCTCCTAAATGATCTCACCTCTCTCCTTTCCCAGAGTCTGCCTCATTAACACACAGAGGCTAATATTTGGCTCTGGAGTGAAGGCAGGACTGAAGCCCTCTCTAGGGGCTCAGCTAAATGTCATAAATTTCGAGGCTGCAGCTTGAGGAGTTTGTGAATGGCAACTGAGCCTGAGGCTATCTAGTAATATTTATACTGTAGAAGTTCATTTTTCTCCCCTTTTAAATGAAAAGTTTCTGATTTGTTTCAGAAGATGTCCATCTTAATGACCATTTCCTGGAGAGCTAACGGTCAGTGTTCTTAGTTTACAGGTGTCAGAGACAGGCTCTAAAATAAGTAGATTTTAAATTGAGCCAAATCTCACAGGATTTCTGATCCAGGACCTTTTATTTTGACCATTAGTACTTTCTATTAGATATATAGGTAGGGAAACATGCCTCCAACTGTCATGGGGAAAGAAAACCATTCAGTTATTTATTTGCCTCTAAATTCATGCAAATGAATCCAACATACCCATTTGCTAATGCCCAGATGCTGCTGAATCCCATAGCAGAGCATGACCAGGCCTTAAACAGTGCCTTAAACATGGTATGCCCTGTTTAGAACTGAAAGGGACCTTAGAGGTCGTCTACTCCAACCACTTCATTTTTACAGATGAGAAAACTGAGGCCCTGAGAGATCATGTGACTGAAGTAAATAGCTGAGTTAGGGTTTGAACTGAGGTCCTCTGACTCCAAAGCCTTTGATCTTTCTACTGGGTTACACTGCCTCTATTGTCTGTTATTGACTGAATTGAAAGCACTGATAAGTGAGGTCATGGTTCTACCCTCGAAGCCCAGGCTGGCTGCTTAGATGGCCAGCACCTAAAACAGCCACTGAGATCTCCATCCAAGACCCTAACTACCTTTCCATTCTTATGTCCCAATGCTTTTAGCTCTAGCCATACCGACTTATATAGGATATATAAGACATATAAGAATATAAGATCATAGGACTTAGAGTGAGAAGGACCCTTAGAAATCACCTACTCCAGTCTCCTCTCATTTTTGGAGATGGGCCCACTGAGGCTTAAATTAAATGACTTTGCCGAAGATTGTATACTACTCAGAATCAAAAATTCTCAGGGTTAGAAGGCTGGGAATCTTTTTTTAATTGTGCAAAAATATTTATTTATTCAATATTTTTAGTTTTCAGCATTGATTTTCATAAGAGTTTGAATTACAAATTTCCTCCCCATTTCTACCTTCCCCCCCACTCCAAGATGGCATATATTCTGGTTGTCCTGTTCCCAGTCAGCCCTCCCTTCTGTCACCCTACTCCCCACCCCCATCCCCTTTTCCCTTACTTTCTTGTAGGGCAAGATAAATTTCTATGCCCCACTGGGAGGCTGGGAATCTTTAACACACATTTAAACAAGAATTTCCCCCTTAAAAATTCCCTACATGATATCATCTAGCCCTTGTGTAAAGACTTCCACTAGGGGGAACCCAGATCTGTCAAGAGCAGTCATAGAACTAATTATTAGGAAAACCTTCCTTACATTAAATAAAAGCTACGTCTTGGAAATTTTCCCTTCCCCACCCTGTTGCTAATAGTGCTCCCCTTTGGAATCAAGGGAACATTTATTTTCTCTGCCGCTCGACAGCCCTTAAAGTACTCAGAGTCAGTTATTATGCTGTCTTGAAGTCTTCTCATCTATGTCTGTGTCTACCCATCTATCCATCTATCTATCTATCTATCTATCTATCTATCTATCTATCTATCTATCTATGTCTATCCATCTCAAAGTCAGTTATCATGCCTTCTTGAAGTCTTCTTATCTATCTCTATGTATCTGTGTCTATCCATCCATCATCCATCTATCTGTCTATCTATCTATCTATCTATCTATCTATCTATCTCTATCTGTGTATCTGTGTCTATCTATTCATCCATCATCTGTCTATCTCTATGTATCTGTGTCTATCCATCTATCATCTGTCTATCTATCTATCTATCTATCTATCTATCTATCTATCTATCATCTATCTATCTGTAAATTGAGAAAGTTGGAAGGGATCCTTTCCAAAGTCCTTTCCAGTTCCAAATTTCTATGATCTTATGAAAAACAGTATGACATAGTAGAAACTTTAGAAGAAACTAAATCTAGAGCTCACAGGACCCTCAATCACCCTCAATCCCTTCAACTGAAAGTCTTATGGCATGGCTTGCATTCCTCTTACCATTTCACTTCCCCAGCTTATAGATATAATCCAGCTTTTCTATGTGTTTTTTTAAAATATTGCACCCAGGACTGACCAGCTGTGGTCTGACCAGTGCAGAATACCCCAGGATTATAAACTGGTAAGGGGCAGAAATAAGATTCACATACACTTCCTGTGAACCCTAGATTCAATGTCCTTTCTTCTATATCATACTGCCTCCAAATAGAGTCCTAGAAATTTAGAGCTGGAGAGGACATTCCTTAGAAATACCTTTTCCCACTCTTCCATTTTACATACACATGCGTATATATATGTAGATAGATAAAGCATTTATTAAATGTTTACTATGTGCTTAGCACTGTACTAAACACCAGGGTTACGAAAATGAGAAAACAAGATGGTTCCTTCTTAAATTCTAATTGGGGAAGATAAGACTTAAAGGGAAGCTGGAATGGAGGGTGGAAAGGCAGGTACTCATGTGGTGGGCAAGGCATATGGTGAAGAAAATGGGGTACAGAGAGGGAAAATGATTTATGTGAGGTCACATACCATGAAAGTAGCAGAACTGGGACAGGACTTACCTAAATCTCTATATCAGCCTACTCATTATTCTTAAAATATAGTATACATTCCTCTGTCTATACCCTTTTTCATTTTCTCCTTCCTCCCTAGAATACCTTCTCCTGTTCCCTCAATCCTTTGAATCTTTCACCTGATCTTGCCACTGGACCCAGAAGGCTCTGAAGGAGAAAGTGAGGCTGGTGACTTTGTACAGCCCTGCCTCGCTTAAATTCAATTCACTTGCATGTCATGGCATTACCTCCTTGATGTTGTGGTCTTCTTTGAGAAGGAAGGACAAACAACAACAACAATCCTTTGAAGTTATGTCTGTATTTCACTTCCCACCTTCTCGAATAGCACTTTCTATGCCCATTGCTGTCTATAATAACCTCTCCTTACTTTGAATGAACACAACTCTCTTGCATGACTCCATAATTACTTAATTAGACATTGCCTGTGACAGTGACTCAATTCTTGCCTCTATGTCTCATTCCCCCAATAGATCCAAAGCTCCTTGAGGATGGGATTTATTTATCCCCACCAGTTCCTAATACGTTCTAATGCCCATAGCAAGCACTCAATCATAGCTTGGTATGATGGAATAGGAGTCAGAAGGCATGTATTGGAGTCTCAGCTCTGCTACTCTGTTACATTGGGTAGGTTATGTCCCCTGGATGAGCCTCAGTTTTTTCATCTGTTTAGTGAGAGAGACTAGATTATGTCTAAGGTGCTTTCCATTTCCAACAATCTGTGGTTCTGTGAATCATGTGTTAAATGAATGCATAAATGAATGAAGTAGATGTTACCTGGATCTTATAATAAGAGAGTGGTTGTTCTGGAAATCTGGTGGAGAGGACAGGAAAGAAAGATCTGAGCCATTTAAGTATCCAAAACACAAACATGGTATAATGGGAAAAGTGCTGAATGTGGTGTCATGGGACTTGTCCTAGAAACCTGTCCCTAACACTACTGGCATAACTTCTTTGGCCTCAGTTTCCTCATTTGTAAAATAAGGGTGCCTGAATTATATGAACTTTAGGGTCTTTTCAAGCTCTAAATTTATGATTCTATCATTTGCATATATTACTACTCATTGGATAAATGAGCTAATTACTGAATTCCAGGGTTCAGAGGGGGCAGGGTGTTTTGAGTATGGATCTGTAATTTCATGGAGTATAACTTCTTCCATCTATGCATATTGGCAACAGCATCTCATCTGTAGTTTACAATCTTAGATAGTTGCCTTGGGCACTGAGAAATTAAGTGACTTGCCCATCACATAGCTAGGATAGAGGCAGGACTTCTCTAACTTTTACATTACCTGTCTCTGTCTCTCTGGTCTCTCTGGTCTCTTCCTCTCTGTCTCTGTCTCTCTCTCTGTGTCTCTTTGTCTGTCTTTTGTGTGTATGGGGGTGGGGTCTGAGAGAGAAAGATTAAAGTTGGGGAAAAAAAAGCTGACAGAAAGTTTCAAGACATTTTTATCTTCTAGCAGAACCTTTCTTGACATTTCTGAATTTTCTTCTATGCATTTGTCCTCCCGTAGCTAGAGAGAGGACTCTCCAAAGCTCAGCGCTGTCACTCCCGTTGCCAATTCCTCTGGTCTCCAGGACTGTTACTGAGATACCTGGCGTCTCAGAGATAGCTGTTTGTCTAGAACACAAGTGGGGAGGAGACCTCCCGGGGACAGAAAGCAATGGCTGTTTTCTCTTTATATTCATCAGATGGATCGATATTCTACATACAATCCCCACCCTGGGCCCTAAGTAGGAGTAATTATGGAATAATTAAATGTGCCCAGGGTAGCCAGGACTGTTAACAGAGCAATTATGCAGTGCACTCCTGCAGGCTGCCTTCACTTGGAGTTGAAATTAAATCATTGAAAATATAATATCAGAACACAATTCATCCTGCCTCCCGTGCTTGAAACCTTGGGGTTATCTTTGCCTCTCCTTTCTCCCTCATCTTTCACCTCACACGTCCAATAAGTTATCTAGTTCTGTCCCTCGATCCCCACCCATCCTCTCCTTTCTATTCCCCTTGTCACTACTCTCATTACTTGCTGCCAACAATAGCCTCTTAGATCTCCCTACTATTACTCTCTTCTTCCTCCGACCTATCTTTCCTACTGCTCCTTTTACTCCCCTCCTCAGAATCTTCAGTGGCTCACTATTTCCTCACAAGTAAAGTTTTAGACTCTGTAGGCTGGTATTTAAGGCTGTCCACAAACTGATACAGATACTTCCTTTCTAGTTTTATCTCATGCTACTCTCTTAGACTAAGTACTTCTTTTGTCCCCTGTACTTGCCTAATGGTTTCCTATCTATGTGCTTTTTGCTCACGTAGCAGTGACTGTACATTTTGCTCTTTAATAAATATTTTGGGAAGCAGCTCAGAGTAATTGAATAATCTGGGCCAGCAGCTCTTGAGGCAAATGGAGAACTGTAGGATCACTGTCAGTCAGTCAATAAACATTTAGTAATCACCTACTATGTGCCAGGAATTGTGCTAAGCTAAACTCCGGGGATAAAAAAAGAGGCAAAATATAGTCCTTGATCTTAGGGAGCTTACACTTTAAATGGGGGACATAATACATTAACAAATATGCACAAATAATCTATATACAGGATAATAGGAACCAGTGAAGAGTTCCTCTCCATAACCTTTGGATCCAGTGAGAAGCACTGATTTAAGTGAACTACTTGGAAGCTGGAAGTGGGAATCAGGGGGAGAGAAAACAAGCAAAAGACGAGTGAGCAGGCTTATGTAGTCATCTAGATGGCATAGTGGATAAAGCCACGGATTTGGAACTGGGAAGACCTGAGTTTGAATTCTGCCTCAGATACTTAGGAGCTGTGTGACCCTGGGCAAGTCACTTAACATCTCTGTGCCTCAGTTTCCTCATTTGTACTATGGCAATAATATAGTAGCTACCTCCTAGGGTTGTTGTGTGGATCAAATGAGGTAATTTGTAAATCATTGTATAAATGCTAGCTGTTATTAATAATATTACATGGAACTGGAGACAGACTCTGGCTTGTGAGGTGCGGAAAGCAAATATTCCTCTCCTATAGGCCTTATAGGGCAAGTAGTAATAAGGCCGGAGATTGTGTGTAAAAGAATGCTCAAGATCATGGAGTTGTATTTTCAGCCACGACTACGCGCGACATTTCTTTTGCGCTGAGATAGCTGATCCCTTTGGCAAAACATTAAGGCCATCTTCTGCAAGAGAATAGCAGCAATGTGGATGACAGTTAAAGGGGCTAGCAGCAAAGCGAAGGCATGCGTGGGACAGGAATTGAAGGTAGCTGCGGGAAATAGAGGCTCCTGTGTGTTAGAACCCGGCTTCTTAAACTTTTTCCACTCCCGACCCTTTTTTGGCGTTTAGGCGGCATTCCTGTGGGTTGAGTAGTCCGAGGGCATGCGCAGAGCAAAGTGCAGTTGCCCGTGCGTTGTTTTCAGAACCAAGGCTGCCGTGAAGTTGCTCGATGCAACACGGGGGAAAGCGCTGCCAGAAACACCTCGGATTCACTACCGGTTTGATTTTGTATTAAGTTTTAGTCGTTGCCCGTTCAGAAAACTTTTTCTATTGCCAGATTTTTTGGGTTGCAACCCACAGTTTAGAAGCGCCGCATTAGAGTGTGGACAAGACTGGTGAAGACATGACTGCCACTTTGTGGGAGATGAGGAGAGCCCTCAAGGACCACGATAGCTGTGACTAGTAGGAGGTGAGTGGAGAGAAACTAGAAATATTGCTCACATAAGGATGTCACAGAGGGGTGCACCAATGTTGAGGAATCAACTCCAACCGAGCTCTGATGGAGCCCTACTCAAAGCTACAAGTAATAGTTGTATTACCGTAAGTCATGGAGACTGTAGGGCACTGTTGGGCATAGGGGGCATTTAGTATAATGCTCTGTACCCAGAAGGCCCTTAAAAAGTGTCAACTTATTTCGTATGTTTGGAGCAAGCATTTGATGGTCCTCTTCCTTTCAGACAACTTACAATAAGGCTTTTTCTTCTCTAGAGATACATTTTCAATGTTGTTATGGCTATTGGTTGCTATGGTCAATAAATATCTGAGTTTGGGGCAGTTAGGTGGCGCAGTGAGTAGAGCACTGGCCCTGGAGTTAAGAGGATCTGAGTTCAAATGTGGCCTCAGACACTTGACACACTTACTAGCTGTGTGACCTTGGGCAAGTCACTTAACCCCAATTGCCCTGCCTTCCCTTCTGCAAAAAAAAAAAATCTGAGCTTGAGGATGAAAATGGTCAGGGATGCCCTTACACACAGACAGCACATGGTACTTGTTAGGGATTTGAAGGTTGCTGTGAAATGGTTGAGCTAGGAGTGACCTTAGAATTCCTCTGGTTCAATACCCTTAATTTATAGAAGAGGAAATAGAGGCCAAGAGAGGTTAAGAAACTTGTTCATGGTCATGCAGTGAGTTAGCTGCAAATCCTTAACTGGAATCTAGGTCTTCTGATTGTTTCATTTGTGCCCTTCTACTTCTGGAAAGGCTGTTTGCTCCTCAAATAGCAGCCCTACCCCCATGCCACCTTGCTTGTCTTCTATAAGGACTGAAATTCCACTCTCAGAGAATCATTGCCCTGGGTTAGGGCATAGTATCTCTAGGGTTCCCTTAGTAAATGGAGAAAGGTAGCATATGAAGTCATCAGTCATTAATATCTCATCAGGGATTATTTTATCATATAACTAGCTTTCGCTTTGGAAACTTGAGAACAGAACTCTGACTGAGTGGAAGCATTCCAGGGCAGGAATTCTATACTTCTAATTATAAGACCTGAAAAGCTGGGTTTTTGCTATTTGGTAGCAGTCAATTGACAGCTATAAGGAGTGCCAGGGCAGGATATGCTTGGTATTACTTTGGTTCTAAGAGTGACCCAGCTGTGAGGGTCTATGTTTTCACTCTATGCATTTTTCTGATCTTATAAAGGAGACCGTATTCTTTTTGAACGAATGAAGGAAAGAAAGGCATTTATCTAAGCGCTTATTATGTGCCAAATGCTGTGCAAAGCACTGGGCAAATTAAAAAGCAGGGTAGTCCTTGCCTTTAAGGCGTTTGCATTTTAGAAGGTGGAGACAACACATTCAGGGTGTCCAAAAAGTTTTAGTGCAGTTTTAAACTGCAACAGTTTTTTTAAAGTTCCTTCCTATTATGTTACTAAGCTTTAATGGCTTAAAATTAAACTAAGACTTTTGGGATACCTTGCATAGGGGAGTAGTGGCCAGGGAGCAGTGTTTTGGTTTGGCAAGTCACATGGGTGGTGGGTAGAGTCACAGAGGAATCAAATGCTCAACCTTTCCATAAGCAGTGATGGTGTTGATTAGTTCCCAAAATAAGTGGGGTTCCATTCTTGAGGTTAGGCCCAAGCCTTACATTGTATCATTCATAGAACCTTGGATGTCAGCACTGAATTTTAGCTCAACAAGACCATAGGAGCAAAGACTTAACCTTTGTAATTGTGATTTAATTAACAAGTATTTATTGAATCCCAACAGGGTACAAAGCATTGAAGTAAGCACTTTATACCAGCCTTGCTGTTCTGGGTTGGGTTCTTTACCAACTCTCCCTCTGGGTGACCCAGCAGGCACCACACAGGAAGGAAGGTTAAATAATAACCATTTAACTGAATAAAGCCAACATTCTTTACTCCTTTATCACCACATATTGTTTTTGGCCTTAAGCAACATAAGTCAAGCAGCTTTAAACACATTCTTTTTCCTCATTAACTCACAGAATGGGCAGGAGCTTGAAATCTAAACACTGACTCTCCCAGGGCCACCGGTAGATCTTGTTCAACGTGGATATCATCTGACATACCTCATTAGGATGAAGTAGCCTCTGTAAATTGGGATGCATTCACCCATATGGACCTTGAGTCAGGAAGACCTGAGTTCAAATGTGGCCTCAGAAACTTACTAGCTGTGTGACCCTGGGCAAGTCATTAAACGTTTGACTCAGTTTTCCTCATCTGCAAAATAGAGTTGTACCCACCTCCTGGGGCTATTGTGAGGATAATTAGAAAATATTTGTTAGGTACTTTGAAAACCTTAAAGCCTTATATAAATGCTAGTGGTGATGATAATTATGATGACGGAATCTTTTGCTTTAAGCAGGGGAATGGATTAGATGACCTTCACAAATAGGAGTACCACTCTATTCTTCTGGCCTTATTTCACACAGCTGCTCTTCTTGTAGTATCCAACCCATCTGTGTTTTGCTTCTGTGCCCTGTCATTTCCATGTCTTTACTCACATTGTTCCCTGTGCTTAATTACCCTCCCAACCCCATCTACCTGTGGATTCAAGACCCACATCAAAATGACACAAATCTTCCCCGACCACCTAAGGTATTTGTAGAAAATGCTGAGATAGTAGACATAAAATGAGACTAAAAAGGAAGAGAAGAAGGAGGGAGATGCTATTGACCCACTCCCTCAAGTCCAGGGGTGTCCCTGCTAGAGGAACTTTTCTATTAGGACTGCAAATGATGCTAGATATTTACATACATCTTCGGGACTAATGGCTATTTGATGAATGATCTGTTTTGCTTTCCTCCCTTTTAATAAAATTTAATTCTGTAATATAATGGACTTTATGCTTGACAGTAGGGGATTGGTTTTAATATACTGAGAGGTACCATGCATACATTGCCCCGGGTTTCCTGGACAAAGGCCACTAGCAAAGAGAGTGAGAAAATCATCCGATGTATCCTTGAGCCCTTTTTGTCATAAGGGAGTCTTTGAAACAAGAGTTAAGTGATAATTATCTTTCCTGCCTTGAACCTTGAAGAACATTTCATTTGTCCTTCATTTATACTCTTATCATAATGTATTATTTGTATCTGTATTTGTGTCTCCTCTATTAATTTCTTAAGTGTCTATAAGAGAGGTATGAAGACTTTCTTTTTAAGGGGAAGGGAGTTCAGGGTCTACTTTGTCTTCATACCTCTTTTATAGAGCCTAGCACAGTACTGTGCACATAGTAGGAGCTTAATAAATGGTTGACTTAAAGTGTTGAATTGACCTCCCAAAGTCCCTTCGGTGCCACTATTCTATGATTGCTTAATTCAAGCATACATATTAAAACACATATCCCTACATGACTAATTTCCCCTCTAGCACTGAATATTTTCAGAGGATTTGACAGCATAAAATATTTAAGTCAAGATAAATATACCTAATGAGGTAGCTTATTTTGGATTCATAAACATTTTCCCATTGATCAAAGACAGATTTCCGTCACTGTTCACTCCAAATCTCCCAGTTCAAATACAGTTCTTTTAAAATAAACTCAAATGTGAATCTTCTGCAGATTGTTGGGGCTTTGCGTTCCAGGACCTTAGGAAATTAACTTTCACTTGTTTCCTTTTAGCTACCAAGATGAGTCATTGACACCTTAGCAGACCAGAGGATTTCATGAAAGCTTAAATAAGAATGTACAAGAGTGCGATCTATGTAGCAAACTCGCACTGTTTGAAGTGGGACTCTGCAAGTCTTGGGTGAAGGAAGCTTTAATTGTGAGAGAGTCAATTAGTAAGGAGTATGAAATCAGCAAGACTAGGGAAAGTCAAGGAGCTTAAAGAACAGGCCTGTTTATACTGGCCTAAGTCTCACCTTGCTTCACACCCCACGGAACAGCTCCAAGCAAAGTTCCCTTTTAAAGTAGCCCTTGTAAGCAAAACAATGATAAAATCATTGGCTCCTCTGTTTGCAAGGCTTAAGTGACCTTTAGAAGTCACCGAATCTATCCCCTTCATTGCATAAAGGATTGCTCCTTAAACGACTTCAAATAATAGAATGCTAGAGATTGAAGGAAATTTAGACATCCTCTGGTCCAACATTTCACAGATAAGGAGTGCTGAGGGGGCCTACGGTCCTGCTCTTTTCTTAAATCACACCACCTTATTTAGAGTCCCTTGTCATCCCTCCCTTTTGTGGAAACTCTTGAGGCATGGACTGAGGTCTTTCTTTTCTTTTGTATTCTAATGTGAATATAAATTGGTACAATGCTGAGTGCATAGTAGTTACTTAATAAGCCTCATTGACTAATGGAAAGTTTGGTCACGTTTATTTGGATCAGGAGTTCTTAACCTTTTTTTTTGGTCATAGACTCCTTTGCAGGCTGATGAAGCCTTTGGACCCCTTCTCAGAATAATATTTTTAAAAGCATAAAATAAAATACATAAGGTTGCAAAGAAAACCAATTATATTGAAATACAATTATCAAAATATATAAAAAGTTCAGAAATCCCAGGGTATAAACTGCTGATTCAAATGGTCACAACAAAGAGAGTCATTTTCTCATGATTTTTTTTCTGTGAATGGGGAAATTTGGGGTAAGAAGGTATATCTCTTAGGTAGTTAGATTTTGGGAATCAGACTAACTCATTCAGATCTCCAGTTTAAACTGAGTCCTTGGCAAACATTTCAGAAAGGGCTTCTTACCGCCATGTCACCAACGAAATAAACAGATGTCTACTGATGAGGGGGCAGCCTCCTTTCAAGGATCCATCTTTAAAGCAGGGATGGCATTTACATTTATAGCATAAATCCAAAGTAGTTGAGCTTCATGTACAAGTTTAAAGGGACACAAGAGATTCTGTGATACAAGACAAAATTAAGAACAAAAGATAAAAGTTTTGAGGAGACACGTTTCAACTCAACGTTAAGAATCTTCTGACGATGAGAGCTGTCCAGCAGTGGAATGAGCTGACTTATGAAGCAGTGAGTTAATTCCCACTGAAAAGGTTCAGACGGGCTGGGTGACCACCTGTTGGGGGTGCTATAGGGAGTATTTCTACATTGGATGGGCAGTTGGAGTAGGTGAGCTATAGGGCTCCTTTTAACTTTAAGGTTTTTTTTTGTGTAATCTGGATCTTTACCTCTGAAGCTTTCACACCACTTGGCACATAGTGCTTAATATATGTTTATTGCTTGCTTGATTTCATAAGGACCTATTCATACCTCTGATTTCACATGGACTTGTGGATTTCACATGGAAGATAATATTGGGAAGCATCTTAATAATAAATAATCTACAGTTCATTTCCTCTTACCCAAAAGCGTCCTTGGGACAAAAGAATCCACCTTGTGTCTCTCAATGCTCCAGTTTTCTCTTCACTCAGCCCTCTAACCAAAACTATTAAGAATGACAACCAAGGTACTCTCACAGCAAGAATCCTCTCTGGACATGCTGGCTGCACACAATTCTGTGATTCCAAACACACCCAACAATAACTTTTTAGAAGCTCTACTTGGACAGATGACGTCAATGGCTCTGGTGAAGGTTAATTTAACAAATGTGTAGCAAAAGGGGGAGGGACTGGACCTATGATGTCATTGCTACAGGGAGCTTTGAGATAAAGAAATTCCATCTACCGATTCTTTACAGTACTTTCTCTGCAACTAGAGAAAGTTAGCTGGAAAGCTGAGAGGTTAACTGACTTGCCTAGGGCCATATAACCAGTAAATATCAGAGACAGGACTTGATCTCTAGTCTTCCTGGTTCTCCAGGCCAGCTCTCTATCCACTATGCCAAAGCTGCCTCTAACAAGGCAGACATGTTTGTAGAAACAAGTATGTAATTGAAGGACGATTGGAACATTTAACTGAATGATATTTTAAGATATTTTTAGTCATTTGTTTTTTATGATTCTCTTCTTCATAGGATTATATCATTTTTTAATGTATCTCTTCCAATTTGGCATGCCTTTAGCTTATGAGGAGGCCGAGTTCAACTTAACATAAGAAACAATGCTGTGACAATGAGAGACGTCCAGCAACAGAATAGGTTGCTTTCTGAAGCAGCGTAGAGGGCATTTTTACATTGGTTGGGCAGTTGGAGGAAGCATACTCTTGGGTTCCTTCTAGCTTTAGGATTCTATGTCTAACTTATGTCTTCAAAACCCTCCAGTTCTGATTTTACACTTGCTTATTTAGGTCATTGGAGATAAACATGACTCTCTAATGCTCCTAGCATTAGAGCTTTGATTCGCCTCATTTCCTCCCTATGAGATGACTTTTTCTGATTGAGGGATTGTAAACACTGTAGTAAGACAAACATGAGCTAGAACCTTACAATGTGTATTTCTGTGGTTAGCAGTAGCACTAGAGTGGTAGTGAGTGCCATGGATTTGAAAGAACATATATTGAGTAGCTAATAGGTACAGTGGATAGACAGAGCGCTGGGCCTGGAGTCAGGAAGTCCTGAGTTTATATCTGGCCTCAGACTCATTAGCTGTGAGTTGCTAGGCAAGTTTGCTTAACTTTTGTTTGTCTCATTTTCCTGAAGACATGTAAAATTTGTACAAAGATATCTTCAATGAAAACGATTTGTAATCTGTAGACTCACCACCTGGGAGAAATCCCCATCCTTTGGGCTGTGGGATTTTATGTTTTTTCCCCCAGGTTTTTTGTTTTGTTTTCTCCAAATAAACCTAATCTTTAAAGTTAAAAAAAAGATAGAGATATTGACAGCACCTACCTCAAAGGGCTGCTGTGATGATCAAATGAAATAATAACTGTAAGGCACTTAGTACAGTGCCCGGCACATAGGAAGCTCTATATAAATGTTAGCTATTGTTGTGATGATGATGGTGATGATGATGGTGATGATGAAGAAGCTATTTAGAGATGTAATGTAGTTTCTTTATTTCACAACAGATGAGAAGTAGCAAACTACTCCTGGTCCTTTTCAAGTCAGCAGGTGCCATGCCCCTGGAATGGAGCTAGCACTACAAGGGTATATCCACACAATGCCAGGAAATTGGCTTGCTTAGTTTCTGCTAGTTGTATTGGTTCATGTAGACTCTAGCTACGGAGTGCCCCAATTTCTCTTCCATTCCATCGGCTGCATTCTGCACCGTTCTCCAAAATACCTCCCTGTGGAATTGACTCGACCTGCTGAATTATTCTATTTAACCAAATACCCTTTCCAAGGAAAAACAACAGCTCTGTGTTCAGTTACAGCCAACTAACAAAAATGCACATCTTGAACAGCAACACAATGCTCCGTGAGAGCCAAATTCCAGCCTCAGATGTCTGCATTGTTCCTTTGGAAGGTGATGGGAGCAGGGAGCTCATCTCCACAGATTGAAATCTGGCCTTTCGATTCCAGTCATGTTCTCTAGCTTTGTTCTCTAGAACAAAGTCTTCAAGGTGAGCAGCAACTCCTCAAGCTGGACTTGGTCACCTTTTTTCCTTATGAGGAGACCTGGCACTTCTTACAAAGTCAAGCCTGAAAAGTAGCTGAGAATTTGTCTCACTCGGAAAAGAAGAAAAATAAAGCAACAGTTGGAAGGACTAAAGAAAGAACAGAAATTAGGACAGAACAGGTCAAAAGTAGGACAGGTTGGTAGTAGAAGATCCTAGATCAGAACCCAGGCCAAGACATATTTCATACTTCATTTACATAGTGAATAACAACTTACGCTGGTTAGATGGTACCCATGATTATTATTTAATAGTTAAACAGTGCTTGACATGTGCGAAATGATTTAGCATCATGCTTTATTATTTATTAAAAAGGAAATCATTTTTAAAAAGCAAATTGACTTTTCATCTGGGAAGCATTAGAATTTGGTTCCCTCATCAGAAACTGTGAAAAGAATCAGTTCAATTTCACTCTGGAGTTGATGGAGGTTTGTAGGATACTTTAAGGTTTTGGCTTTTAATGTTTTAGGGAAAAGTAAGAATCTAAACAGATTAAAAAATACAAGTTTCACTAAAACATTGCCTTTGCAGTTGATACATTTTTGTTGCTGCTGCTGTCAGCTTTAAAGGGGAAAAGACTGGTTAAGCTACATTAGAATCTAAGGATAACAGCCCAGAAGTACATAGCATTATACAGTTATACAGTATTTTCATTCATTTTTGGTATTTGATGATTACAATGACCCTATGAGGTTGGTGGTCCAAGCTAGATTATCCCCAGTTTGTGGTCAAGGAAAGCAAGACTAAGACAGGTGAAATTGCTTGCTTATGATCACACTACGAGTAAGAGGTTGAACTGGGAATCAGATCCTGGGATTCTGATTCCAAGGCTGGTCTTTCCATTACCCCAGGGTCTCTGGGGAACAGCAAAGAGACAGAAATGATGCTAAAAGTCAGTCAGTCTGGAGACATTGGAGTGAAGACTGAATATTGTAGGCTTATTAGGTTAAGCAGACTTATGACAGTGATAAATCAGAAGCCGTAAATGGCATACTGACATGTGACGATGATTATTGACATTTTTGTAGCACTTTAAAATGTGAAAAGTTCTTTATATACATTTCTCATTTGAGCCTTATCACAACCGTGTGAATTACAGATACTCCTACATTATCGATAAGGACATGGAGCCTGAGAGAGGGTAAATGTCTTACTAAAGGTCAATACAGGATTGGAACCTTGGCCTTTCTGACCTTAAATTCAGTGCTCAAGCTGCTATACCAGTTAGCTGCCCCCCTACATAGACAAAGAAGGGAATTATAAAAACTTCTTTTAAGGCAATGAATACCTTTGTTTGGAAGGCCTTGTTATACAGAAAGGTCATTTACCTTGGCCACAAGCACACATAACCACATGGACATTCCATGAATCCTAGAATCTTAGAATGTCAGTAGTGGAAGGAATCTTAATGATCATCTAATTCTATCTAATTTTACAGATTAGGAAACAAGCTCAGAGAGGTTAAGTAATTTACCTAAGGCCACACAGCTAGTTGGCAAACATGGGACTAGAACGCAAACCTTTTGGCTCCTTGCCTGTTGTTCTTTCCCCTACACCACATCTGCCAGACAAGAGGAAGGAAAAAACAAGAAGGAAACAAGCATCTGTTCAGCACCTACTTTGCGCCAGGCATTTTGCTAAGGGCTTTACAACTATGATCTCATTTACTCCTTATAACTGCCTTGAGAGATAGGTGTTATCATTATCTCCTTGTATACCTGAGAAAACGGAGGCGGACGGAGCTTCAGTGACTTGCCCAGGATTACGCAGCTAGTGCCTTTATGAGATCAGATCGAACTCTGCTCTTCGTTGCTCCAAGCCCAATGGTTTATTCTCTGGGCAACTTTACTTCTAAGAGAAATCAGAAATAAGCCTACTATGTGTATGGGATAATGAGGACCACTACCAACCCCATGAATGGCAATAATCTTGTTTGCTTAATTCAGTTCAGGTCAACACATTTGTAAAGCACCTACTATGTGCATGGAACTGTGGTCCATTCTGGAAATATAAAATATAAAAAAACCCGTCTCTTCTCTTAAGGAGCTTATATTCATTCCACTGGGACCACAGTGATATCTATCATCTATCTATCTATCTATCTATCTATCTATCTATCTATCTATGTATCATCTCAGAAAGAGCTCTGAAGTTGGCATCCGCATACCTGGGTTCAAGACCTGGTTCTGCTCTTTACTAGCTCTTTGGCCACTTAATTAACTTCTTTGAATCTTAGTTTGCTGGTCTGTAAGATGGGGGTAAAACTTACATGATCTAACTTATAGGGTTGCTTTGAGAAAAATGCTTCATGAACTCGAAAGCTCTCAATTCATTTGAATTATTCTTATTGTGGTTAGCATCCCCTAGAACCTCAGGCACAATATGCTACAGTAGTGAGGACAAATGATCCCCAAGTTGTGGCGTCTTTTACTTTTTTAGCCATTTCAAAAAAAATCTCTCCTTTTTGTAAGAAAAACAAAAGAGCTCAAACTGCACAGCCTGACATGCAGCCCATTCCAAGTGGGACCCATTTGCTGGCTAAGCAGTAGATCAGCACAAATTATGAGCATTTAGACTCATGTTAACGTGCTAATTGAGGGGAGGGGGACACTAGATGATGAAGTCTCCCCAGATGCCCTTGATCTTCCCCTCCTGATTCCTGAAATACCAATTAACGCACTCAGTCAATACCAGAAAACATATGGTATGGATAAACATAACACCATCAAGAATCTCACCTCCCTGCTCGTCACAGGACATTAACCCACCCACAGTAGTGCCCCTAAGGGGGTGGCAGCAGCAAATGCTGATGGAAAAGTTACAATTTCCTATTTTACTTGCTCTCTGTCCCAGAGAGGATGCTTCAGATCTCTAAGGGTTTTGAAAAAAATGGTTTTATGAGTTGGCACTCTTGTGTTCATTAATTAATTAATTCAACAAGCCTTTATTAAGTATTTAATATGTACAGAGCCCCATGTTAGGTGCTAGGGGAGATGGAAAGATAAGCGAGACTCAGCTCCCTGAGCTTGGAGCTCATGGCTTAGCATGGCATATGTTTCTTCAATATTTCATTGGATTTATGATGTCATCAATTAAATCCGGCAAGCATTTATTGTGCACCTATTATGTGTAAGGCACTGTGGTAGGCACTGGGAAAACAAAGGCCAAAATGAAGGTATCCCTGCCCTCAAGGAGCTTCCATTCTACTTTTTCTTCTACTAGTGAGGATTGCAACTCATCCACACCTTTTCACCCTGTATAATCCTCGGTCATGTTTTCCTATAATTCCACCAGAGGATCTAGGTACACTGACAAATGTAATGCAAATTAAAACAGATGTCTAGAAGAGAAGTATGAAGTGACATAAAATCAGATCAGGGAAAAATTATTTCCAGCTGGAGATAATTAGAGAAGACTTCATGAAGGAGGGCTTAAGGTGGTCATTGAAGGATCAGAAGGATAGGATTTCACCAGGTTAGGATAAGGACTCAAAGGTATTCCAAGTACAGAAAATTGCATGAGCAAATAAATGTAGGTGAGATGGGATAGGGGCATATGCAGAGAACAAGAAAATAGTGCAATATGACTGAAGTGTAGAATATGTCAGAGAGAAACATGAGATGAGACTGGAAAGGTAGAATCATAGATTTAGAGCTGGAAAGGAGCTGAGAGGTCATCTAGTCCAGCCTCCTTATTTAACAATTGAGGAAGCTAAGGCCCTGAGAAATTAGGAAACTTGCCAAAGGAACAGGAAGTGCTGCTGGGATTTGAACACAGGTCCTTTGACTTCAAATCCAGCACACTCTCTAATTACACTACATTGGAGCCATATTGTAGATTGCCTCAAATGTCAGGCTAAGGAGTTTGGACTTTATTTGATCAGCAATGAGGAGCCAGTGAATGTTTTTGAGCATTCTGAGGGAAATGTGCTGATTGGGGCTGTGCATTACAGAAATTAATCTGTTCTGACTGATGGTCATAAGATCTACAGACCTCTGAAACTTATAATTACTTCCTACATGTCCAGGAGAGTCAGTCAACTATCATTTATTGAGTACCCGCTATGTGCCAGGCACTCTGCTAAGTTCTGAGGATACAAAGAAAGGCAAAAAATAGTCCTAGCTCTCCAGGACCTCAGTCTCATAGAGGAGACAATGTATATAAATAACTGTGTACCAAGATGTATACAGGATAAATTGGGGATAGTCTTAGGGGGAAAGTACTAAGATTAAACAGGACTGAGAAAGGCTTTTTGCAGAGACTTTAAGGTTGGCTGAGCTAGCTGAGACTTAAAGGAAGCCACAGAAGCTAGGAAGTGGAGATGAGGAGGGAGAACACTTCAGGCTATCCCCCAGTGAAAAGTCAGAAGATGCTGTGTTGGTGGAGAGAGTGTTGTGTTGGAGGAACAGAAAGGAGACCCATTTCCCTGGATTGCAGAGAATGTGGATGGGAGTAAGGTATAAGAAGACTAGAGAGGCTGAAGGTGGAGCAGGGTCATGAAATGACTTGGTTGTGAAAGACTTTGAATACCAAATAGAGTATTTTACATTTGATCCTGGAGGTAAAAGAGAGCCACTGGAAATTATTGAATGGCAGTTGGGGTATATGCACGTGCGTGCGTGCGCGCGCGTGTGTGTGTGTGAATGATATGGTCAGACCTGTGTTTTAGGAATATCAATTTGATAGCATGCCTACTGATAATACCTCAATCTACCGCCAAGCACTGTGGGGTGTGTGTGTGTGTGTGTGTGTGTATAAGACCCAAGGGACCACTTAAGGATTGCTATGTCACACTAATATACCCAGTCCTTTCAGCAATGAGCTAGACATGCTTGGTCAGAAATAGACAGGGCAGCTGTATACATCCTCCATCTCCTTTTTGATTCTAGAGTGTTTCTCAGTTTTTGAAACAAAAATATCCATGGACTATAGAAGGAAAGTCCATCAGCCTTGTTTGAAAGAACATCCAATTTCTTTTACTTTAAATCTATATTCACAAAACAGCCTCCTAATTTATAATTTGGGTTCCCAAGTGGAACTACCCACTGGGGAGAAAGTAGTATCATGTGCAATGAGGTCCTGACATTCAGTCCAGCTATATTGTTCACTGAAAATTAGCGAACAAACATTTAGGTTCATTTAAATTTGGTTAGTGTGACTCACTCCCCCAGAGCCTGATTACCTCTGGAAGAACTGATAAGATTGCATTTCTTAGCCTTCATGTTGGACAAAGCCTAGTCCTATAGAGCTGTAGTCCCACCAAAGGCAGAAATCTCCTAAGGCATGTTTTACAATAGCTTGTTCTCCTTACTTATCGCATTGTTGCCTGTCTCAATTCACAGGCAAGTTTGCTTATCCAGCCATTGCCAAATTGGCCATATTCAAATGTTTCTTAAAGTTATCAAGCACAGCCCTCAAATTCTATGTTTCATAAATTTCGTCAGTGTAGAGGGAAGAGTAGTGTTACAACATGGTGTCTACCACTGGACTTCGAAGGACTAAGCTTGGTTGCTTATGTAGGTCACTGAATGTGGATGTATTAGCTAAGCATTAAACATACAGTGTGTTAAACCCATCTACTCTGAACAAAACGTGGGGTGAGAAAGAAAAATTATCCTTCCCATTCACTGTATTTCTTCTAAATTTGAGTTTTTCATCAGCCGATGCCTTGACTATTGCAATAGTCTCTTAATAAGTCTCTTAGCCTCCAACTTTTTCCCTTTTTAATCTTTTATCTTGATGATGTCATGTATGTTCATGCACAAATACCATTAATGGTTCCCCATTTCTTCCCAAATAAAGTGATAAACTCCTAGACGGGCATTTGAGGCTCTAATTTGGCTCCAATTTATCTTTCTAGTCTTATGTCATGCTTGATCCCTGATCCCACCATATAGTCTAATCCACGCCTGCAGAACACATGGCCTGTGTGTCTGAGGGATGCTTGCGGCACACCAAGGGATGTCAGGTGGCCTGGGAAAAATGTAGAGGATGTAAAACAGGACCGTACAACATACCGCCTGTGGCCGTATGTTATACAGGCCTGGTCTAATCTCCAATACTGTGTCTTACTTGCCTTTTCTTGAGCACATTTCACACTTTCCTGCCTTCAGACCTTGTTCATGCTGTTCCCTTTGCTTAGAAGGTCTTCTGCCACAATCCCTTCTCACTCCATCCTGCCCATTCCAGTTCAATCTAGCAAGAATTCTTTAGTTCTTACTCTATGTGCAAGGCACTATGCTAGGAGCTAGTGATAAAAGACAGGTAAAAATTTTTTTAAAGTTCTGACTTCAAGAAGTGTAAGGTAGAGTCTGTACAAATAGGCAGAAAATGAAATGCCAAGTTCGGAGCCAGCTTTCCTGGAACTCAACATACATAAAGGGGAGCAAAATCAAATAGATTAGAGAGGTAGATTGAGGCCAGGTTACAGGGGGCATGAAATGCCAAGCTGAGGAATTTAATTTATTGTAATTGTAATTTATCCCAGAGGCACTGAAGGTTTGTAAGTAGGGGAGCAACATATTCAGACCTGTGGTTTGTGAAACTTATGTCAGTAACTGTATGGAGATAGGATTGGAAAGGAGAGAGAGATAGGAAGTCACAAGGATAATTAGGAGCTTCTGTAATAATTCAGGCAAGAGGTGATAAGGGTCTGAAGTGGTGGTTGTGTGAAGGATGAGGATGCATGTTATACATCTGTACAGGTGGAATTGACAAGACTAGGCAACTGATTAGATGTGGGGTTTGAGGAAGGAGAAAGAATCAAGTCTGATTTGGAATTTGCAAACCTAGATTCCTGAAAAGATGGTGATACCTTTAACAAAAGTAAGGACATTTGGGGCAGATGTGCCCTTGGAAAAGGGGGGAAGTAATGTCTTATATCCCCAGCACCTAGCAGAGTGCTTTGTGCATAGGAGATGCTTAATTAATTTTTTTTGTTTTGTATACCTGGTTACCAACATGATACCTGACACATAGTTGACCATAAGTGCTTGTTGAATGCAAATGAAATTGAGTTTGTATGTTCAACAGTTAGTTGGTGATTTGGAGTTGGAGCTCAGGAGATTTTTGTTTTTGGTCTGGACCTGTGATTTGGCCACTATAGGGAACTCCTGGTTGGGAAATTCCTTTTACTAGTGCAAATCTGCAAGTTACAGATTTTCAGGAGGGCCCAGAGGATCATACAACTAGTATGTATCAGAGACAGTAGAGATATTGGGGCTGAAAAATATAGAACTGGGAGTCATTGATAGAGTGAATTCAACCCAGGGGAGCTGGAGATGGCTAAGAATAGGTGTGGAGAGAGAAGAGAAAAGTGCCGAGGAAAGAGTCTTTGGAGATATGCACAATTAGGGGGTCAGGCATGGAGAACGACTCACTCAAGGAGACTGAGAACGAGTAGTCAGTCATACAGATGGAAAAACAGGAAGAAAGTACCGTGATACTTGAAGGACTTTCTTAAAGTCCCAAATCATCTTCTCCATGAAACCTTCCCTTATTCCCCTCGCTGGAAAGGATTTCTCTTTCATCCGATTTTGTAGCAGATTGTATTCCTCACTTTTTAAAATCTGTTTTTTTATCTGTTTGCATGTTGTAGTTCCCTTGGAATATAATGTTTTCAAGTTTGTTTATTACCTCTATTTTAGAGATGAGGATAAAGGCTCTGAGAAATTGGGCGATTCACCCAAGGTCACACAGCTGTGGGTCATAAAGCTTGGATTTGTATCTAGGTCATCTGACCTAGTTACAAGGGCTTGTTCACTAGAGCATGTTTTCTTTCAAGTGGTGGCAGAGGGAATATAAAAGAGCAGAGGGTCTAAGAGAAATGACAGAGCTAGAATAAAATATTAATCATAATAAAAATAACTAACATTTACATAAGTGCCTCGAGGTTTGTAAAGTGCTTTACAAATATTATCTCATTTAATCTTCACAACAACTCCAGAAGGTAGGTAGTATTGTTATCCCTATTTTATAGAAGAGGAAACTGAGGCAAACAGCAACTAAGTGACTTTCTTAGGGTCACACAGTGAGTATCTGAAGAGGGACCTGAACTCAGTTCTTCCTGACTCCATGTTTGGAGCTCACAAGGCCATAACCTAGTCTGTTCTATTTCCTAAACTCATTCATCTAAGAGCAAAAAATGATGAAACAGAACCAATACAGAAAACCAATCATATTCAAAGTCACATTACAGCCTAGGTGGAGAGATAGGGTCTTGAAGACTCACTCCCCTTCCAGAGGCTTACGACATGTCTTCCTTTGGTTGTCCCTGGTAAAGAGACAGATTCCACCTGTTGCGTATGAACACTCAGTTGTGGCTTAGTAGCCTCATTTCTCAATAAGCAGAGAGGAAAATTACAGCGTACCTGTCCAGGTTCTGGAGTTGAGGCCAAGGTCCTCTGATACTCATACACCAAAGCAGGCTCCCTGAACAGTGCCATGTGAGTTGGCACTGAGCAGAGCAAATTGTGCTTACTTCAAGGACTGAGCCTTCAATGGCCAGTCCCTTCATTAATGGAGTAAATGAGTTCACCCAAGGAAGAATGAATAGAAGGAGAAAAGAAATATAGTACAGTATAAAAAATCCTGGATTTTTAGTCAGAGGACCTTAGTTTGTAATCTCAGCTCTGCCACTTACCTGTGTGAACCTGGGCAAGTAATTTTAGCTTCTCTGTGTCTCAGTGTCTTTATTTGTAAAATGAGAGGGTTGGCCTTGATAACCTCTAAGTTCTCTAGATCCAACATCTAGCTCTAAATCTATGATCTGATAAACTTTTTAAGAGCAAGGGCCGTATTTTATTTTTCTGTCCTACTGTCTGGCACAGCACCTTAACACAGACTTCAGTATGTTGGATTGATGATTTAATCAATGTGGGTATTTCTTTCACTGACACAGATCACAATTCCTAGACACCATAGTGTAGAGTCTAGGTGAGTCTATAAAACCTTTTTTATCACCTCTTGGTTAATCTTCTGGTGATGAGTCCCTCTGAAGCCGGGCAACTTGTTCTTGGACAGTCTCTTGTTGGGTCCATTCTTACAAGCGTGTTAAGTATAACTCCTTAAAATTCTACACCCATTTGCTTCAGCAGAAGTATTAAGATTTTTTTAAGGACTTTTCTAAGAAGATATTTTGGAATACAGTTAACTCTGTCTTTCTCCTTCCTCATCACTACACTGGGATCTTTTAAACAATGAACAATAGACACCTTTGTGGTTGAACCATACTGAATAAACAATTTTGTGTGTATGTGTATGAGATCTAATGGGAACTTGCAAGCGTGTGGATTCTCTAAGAAATCTGTAGTCTAGTAAAGACATGCAAAACCATCAAAAATGACTTCTGTAAATTCAGAATATAATTCTTAAAAGACACCCTAAAGATATAGTCACACAGGTATTCCTACAAAGATAATGGGAACTGAATGATTGATTGATATTTCTCCTAGGCTTATCTGGACCTCCTAGGCAACTAGTAGCAAAAAACTGCCAAGAATTGTTCCGTTGCAGTTCTGACCATCGGGAGAGATTTTGAAGAGGGAAAGAGGACAGAGAAAAGAAAGAAGACCCTTCAAAGCCCTTGCTACTACCTCCTAAGTAGTTGACTCACAAGGGCAGCTAGGTGGTGTGCAGTGAGTAGAGTCCCCAGCCTGGAGTCAGGAAGACCTGAGTTCAAATGTGACCTTAGATACTTACTAGCTTTTACTAGTTCAAATACTAAGTGACCTGGGCAAATCACTTAACTCTGTATGTTCCTCATGTATAAAATGATTTGGAGAAGGAAATGGCAAACCATTCCACTCTAAAACCCCAAAGGGGGTTACAAACAGTTGGATGTGACTGAAAGAACTCAACAAGTCAGCTCACATGTGATGATCTTTCTTCTTGTCCCTAGATCTTGCTTCCCAAGGGTTGGAAGCAACCCCACACCACCTGTATTCCAAGCTCCAAAACTGAGGTGGACTGGAACACAGTAAACTTGTCCCAATGAAGTGTCTTCCTGACTCCTTTTGACCTTTTCAAAGGAACATTGATTTTGTATCAAGGAAATTAAACTCTGTTAAATAGAAAGTTGCTCCTTCAACCCAGTCATATTCTGGCAATTCTGCCTGCCCTCCCAAGAGATAGAGGTGTGCTGGACTGGCTTATTCCTGCTCCAGAAAGCCAGTTGTTAAATTTCCAATGGGAGCTTTATACCTTGGAAATTAGCAAACTACAAACCAAGGCTTGGTTTATTGTTTTATTGATTGTCTAGCCTTAAGAAAGTGATGGATCAAATGTTAATAATGCAGCTTAAAGTTAAAAGTATGTCTGTAGTACAATTTCCATTCCACCTCCCCAGAGCATTGATTAAACACTTACCAGCACAACATTTTTTGAGACCCATTTTTCTGATTTGAGATGGGTGGGAGGGTGATATGTTATTATAGCTCCCATGTCAAGTAGATAGAACACAAAAGAAGGTGTCAGTTGAAAGTTGGAGGTTGCCAAGGATAGCCGAGCCTCTCTAGCTTGATGGGCCCTTCCAGAGCTTATGGTCCACTAATACATCTGTTAAGAGCCCAATTCCACTCCTTGTCATGATGAAGTGGCCTTACATATACTAAGTGCTTAATAAATGTTTCATGAATAAATGAATTCAGTTGGCTCTCTTGGGGAGAGCAATGAAGCTTTAAAAGCAATTAATGGAATTCAATTCAAGAAGCATTTATTAAATGCTCAGTATGGTGGCTAGATGGCACAATGCATATAGAGCTGAGCCTGGAGTCAGGAAGACTCATCTTCCTGAGCTCAAATCTGGTCTCAGATTCTCACTTGCTGTGTGACCCTGGGCAAGTCACTTAACCCTGTTTGCCTCAGTTTCCTCATTTGTAAATGAGCTGGAGAAGGAAGTAGCAAAGCACTCTGGTATCGTTGCCAAGAAAACCCCAAATGGAGTTGCAAAGAGTTGGATGTGACTGAATGACTAATGTGTAAGGCATTGGCTAGTATAGAAACTCTGCTTTACTGAATCCTTTTGGTACTGGAACATAGTAAGTAAATGCTGGTTTGCTGGATTGATGGATATAAAAGACAAATTGTTATTTATCTGGCAGAGACATTGTATCTCTACCTCCACATTCAGCTGTGCTCTGACTCTTGCTGCAGCTGTAGTCAGTAGCTCATAGTCAATAAACATTAATCAAGTGCCTGTTGTGTACCAGGCACTATGTGGGGGATACACATAAGAAAAAGATGGTCCCTGTCTTCAAGGTGCTTACAATTTAATGGGGGAAGACAATGCATAAAAGGAAGCTGAAGAGGTGGTAGGTTGTTGCCAGAAGATAAGGGAGAGGCATGAATTTCATGGAGTTAAAATCAAGCAGAGTAATTGATGGGAAATGAAGTGATGACTGGAAAATTCTGAGCCCTCTATAAAGGGAGGCTTTGGGAGGAGCAACTGAGCGTACTGTGAAGTTTGAGTATCAAAACCAAAGCCATCTCCATGATGATGAGATTTTTGGTGCAGAGCTTATCCTGGAGGAAGTACCATGTACTTGGAGTTGAAACTAAGCAGAGAAGCTGATGGAAAATAGAGATGACTGAAAATTCTAGTATTTTATCTGATTCTGTCTGATAGCTCCTCCCCATTAATATAGTCTCATCAGTGTTTTGGAGGTGCAGACAATAGGAAATACATGCAAATATCCCAGACTACTTCTGAGCTGGGCTGGTTCTGCTGCTGGGGGTGGTTGTGAACTGATAAGAAAGAATCAGTGACGTTATTTTGAGGCACAAATAATTGTGACTTTGTGGAGAGTTCTTCAGTGGTCCCCCTTTAAAAAATCACTTTTGTCTAACACCCAATAAGCAGTGATACGTGTTCATCTTCAGTCATCTGAATAGAGCCTTTTACTATATAGTTTTGTTCTCTTTGGAACCAGAAGAGATAGTCTAGATAGAATATTATTTTTCTTCCTTTTTTTGGCTTTGCTGGCTGGTTCTAAAGGGTAGGTGATAACAGTATTATAGATTTGGGACTGAGAAGGACTTCAGAGGTCATCTAATCCAACCCCTTCATCTTATAGATAAGGGTGATAGTAACACAGTTATTGTTGTTGCTGTTTGGTCATATCAGGCATTTCCAACTCTTTTGTGACCCCATTTAGGGTTCTCTTGGCAAAGATACTAGAGTGGTTTGCCATTTCCTTTTCCAAGTGACACAGTTAGTAAATGCTAAAAGTAGGATCTGAATCCTTATTCTAAGGGATCTCCTCTATCCGCTATTCTAGGCTGCTTCTCATCTCAGAGACCACCAAGTCCAAAACAATAGGTCTCACCAAAAAATGATTTGAGAGTCAAGTAATGGTTAAGCAAATAGATTAAGAAAATATGGAACGGTGGATAGAATTTTTTTTAATGTCCGTCTTTTCTCCATAGAAAGTTGTCACTTGTGAATCTTAGTCATGCAATGTTTGTTGACATGACTTGACCCTTTTCAATCAAGGAAACACAACCTCAAACCCTAGATACTAGGAAGAGAAGACCTGACTGGTGTTGAGGAGCAAGGGTGGGTTCAGTAGGGTTTGGAAAGAGGGGTGTTTCATCTATGATTCAGTGAAGACAAGGAACAAAGCCTTTTTAATAATGTGACCCTTGGTTTCTACTGGATTGGTGGCTATGAGGCTGGTTTTTGTTTTGTTTTGTTCTTTTTGCTTTTTGGCAGGGCAGTCGGAGTTAAGTGACTTGCCCAAGGTCACACAGCTAGTACATGTGTCAAGTGTCTGAGGCCGGATTTGAACTCAGGTCCTCCTGACTCCAGGGCCGGTGCTCTACTCACTGCGCCACCTAGCTGCCCCATATGAGGCTGGTTTTTAAAAAAAATGGCCCAAGTTTGTATTAATTCTGCCCTTGGATATGTAGTTATGAAATGGTTTATGCTTATGCTCCCAATTAGAGAGCAAAAATTCTCTAAACAATGGGCAGGAGTGGGGTGGAGAGGTGAGAGCCTAGGCCTGTGCCAGGAAGGATCACCTTCTCCTGGGGCTGCTAGAGCTATCCGTTACTCTAATGCTGTGTACAAAGCAAGAACAACGTTAACCACAGTTGTTTATCAGAAATAAGATTAGATGCTTCAAATGTAGTCTTTAATAGAATTTTTTAAAAGATTAGAATTTGATGCTAGTTGCACCCAGTGAAAGCAAGGTGGGAGCGGAGAGGCTGGGTTTAGGTCCACTGATTCCTTGTGTCTTCTTTTCTCTGTGTTCCAGCTCCTGGAGTGAGTCCCTGTGATAAAAATACTGTCATATACTTTCCCCTTGTCCATTTGGAGGTTATCTCTCATGGCCTCTGGCAGAGGCTTGGGTCTAAGGACGGGGAATACAAGATGTCTGCTGCCACTGGCTTCCTCGGTTGAGCTGCTGCTCTGTGTCTTGGGGATCTGCATTACCTCCCTCTTTTCTTCTCCTTGTCCTCTATCATTGCTTTCTTTCTTAAGCTCCTTAAAACTCCTGCTGTACTTGGAGCCTCCCTCCTCCCCACTGAGTTTTTTTTGTTTTGTTTTGTTTTTTGGCAGGGCAGTTGGGGTTAAGTGACTTGCCCAAGGTCACACAGCTAGTACATGTGTCAAGTGTCTGAGGCCGGATTTGAACTCAGGTCCTCCTGACTCCCACTGTACCACCTAGCTGCCTCCTCTCCCCACTGAATTTTGAGCTCACATTACTTTCTCTATTTCCCAAGTGAAGAAGAAATGTAGCTCCAGGGTCTTTGCAAGGGCTGTTACAATAACAATAATTGTCATTTATCCAGGCTATTAAAGTTTGCAAAGCACTTAATATACATTACACTATTTTAGCTTCACAATCTTCTGAGGTATATACTTAGAGGTATTTGTTAGTCTCACTTTGTGGATGAACAAACTAGGTTTTGGAAAAGATGAGTGACTTGACCATCATAACAGCTAGGAAGTATCAATGGTGAGATTGGAACCCAGGTCTTTCTCATTCTAAATGCTGCCTTCAATGCACTATGCCACTGAAGCACTATGCTTCAGAGGAGTAGAAGCGTTAATTCTGTTTAGGAGACAGTTGATTTGTTGGTGTGAGAGGAAAGGAAGAATGAGACTATATGGAGGGAGGAGTGCATTTAGTTTGGAAGAGTTAATGGAGGGTGGGGAGCTATGATCAGGAGTTTTAATAGAATGTGAGAGGCAATTAATTAGGTTCTAAGAGCTGGAAGTCTCCATTCTCATCTGCCATCAGTCACCAGGGCCAGCTTGTAGCATACCCAGTGCTCTATGACTCAGTATAACTTATTTTGTAGCCCCATATCATAGATGAGACTATACTGATGTGTTCTATTCCTACCTTATACCTTTCTTGGGAACAAATATAGAAACCATAATCTAATTAGTTTAATAACCTGACCTCTCCTCTGAAGGGAGGCAAATGAAATCAATGCCCAGGATGAGTATTCATGCCATGCTCTGGTAACCCAGGGAACATCATTTCTGTAATTCACCCTGAATTTGTCCAAACTTTTTAAAGTGTTAGTGACAGCAGTTAAGTTGGGAAGGAGGAATAAGAAAGAGCAAGGCCGTCAATACAGATGATTGACAAATCATCTTTGGAAACAAGGCTTCTTTCCATAAGTGATGCTTTCTATTTCACATTCAGATTGCTTATGTTCCTCCTTTTCCTTGCTTTCTTTCTTGAGTCCACTTAGGTTATATTTCCCACATTGAACTGTGTCATCGGTTTGTCCAGCCAATAAACATTAATTGAGCATCTGTATTGTTGGGGGCACAAACATTCGATTCAATTAAATAAATATTTATTATTAAGTGGCTACTGTATTCAATGTAGTTGGCTAGGTACTGGGGATATAAACCCAAAACAAAACAGTCCTTGTCCTCAAAGAGTTTATATTCTATTGGTAGGATGCATCATTTATCGGAGTAAGAAGAGACAAGGCAAACATAATTTCAAGAGGGATAGATTGCTAAGAACAGGAACAGGTCTAATCAGTAGGAGGCACCTGATGTTTTGAAGGAAGCTGGGGATGCTATGAGATAGAGGTGAGGAGGGAATGCATTTCAGACATGGATGAACACTTATGCAAGTGAGGTGGGAGAGATGAAATGTTATATTTGGGGAACAGCTAGCAGGCCAGTTTGACTGGATTAGAGTGTGTCAAGATGAATAATAAAAAGATATGATAAGGAAAAATGACACAGACGTAGTCCTTATTCTCATAGAGTTTATAATTGTTAGATTACTAATCAAATGAAATAAATGACAGAGTATGTCAATAATATCATATTTCTGTAAGTGATTTAAGGTTTACAAAGCCCTTTCTTTAAAACAAACCTGTTGTGAATTTTACAAATGGGGAAACTAAGGCTCATTAAGTATTTTACCCATCTTTACAGTTAGAAGTTATTGAAACCAGGACATAAACCTTGATCTTTCCCATGCTCTGCCTCTAATGATGAGAAAAGAACAAAGGGCTTTGGGAATTCATGGGAAGGAGAGATGACTTTGCAGGGGGAACCAGGGAAGGCTTCATAGAAGAGGCAACATTTGACCTGGACTTTGGGAAATAGGTAGGATTTTGACATAGATGGGTGGAACTGAGGGAATGCATAAACAAAGGCATGGAGGTAGGAAGTCATGGGTCATTGCTAGCAGTTCAGTCTTGCTAGAGTGTAGGATACGTTAAAAGAAGTGATGGTGGGAGATTAGGCTCTAGTATTAAATAGCTATTTGAACCTTGGCATGTTACTTTACCTCTCTAGTCCCACTTTTCTCATCTGTAAAATAGGTATGGTATTACTTGTACTACCCCTCTCTCAGGGTTAATGTGAGCAAAACCTTATTGTACTATGTCAACACAGATTTTAATTAATAAGGTTGGAAAGGTAGGTTAGGACCAGATCATGTCACATTAAAGAATTTGGACTTTATTTGGCAGACAGCAGGGAACTATGGAAGGGTTTGGAGGCGTTACATCACCATCTTCCCTTTTCTTCCTGCTGCTATTAAACCTTGGAAACTGAAATACATGCATTATTCTAACAGGCAGGTAAGATTTGGGAATGGGAACAGAGACACTTATTCTTGAACTGATTTTTTTTCTTCTCCAGATCACTTCTTCTGGCAAACTGACTAATTTATAAAAATGGGAAGTCTAGTCACCTAGATTAAGAGTTTCTTTTTTTTTTTTTTTTTGCTTTTTGGCAGGGCAATTGGGGTTAAGTGACTTGCCTAAGGTCACACAGCTAGTAAATTTGTCAAGTGTCTGAGGTTGGATTTGAACTCAGGTCCTCCTGACTCCAGGGCTGGTGCTCTACTCACTTCATTACCTAGCTGCCCCAGATTAACAGTTTCTAGCATGAGGTAGAAGAAAATGTATTGCCCTTGGAGGCAGAAGATGTGGGTTTAAATCCCGACTCTGTCACTTAATAGCTATATGGCCTTTGGCAATTCACTTGGCCTCTCCCTGTCAGTTTTCTTATCTGTAAATGGGGTAACAGTACTTACACTGTCTCTTCTTAATCCATCAGCTGTAAAGCTCTTCACAGAAATTGAAGCTCTAGATAAATGGAAGCTATTGTTATTAAACTTGGGCACTTGGTGCTTTTGGATCCCTAGATTTCGAGTAGATTCATAGGTTTATAGATCAGAGGTTAGAAGGAGCTTTAGAAGCCATCTAGTCAAACACTCTCATTTTACAAATGAAGAAACTGAGGCCCAGAGAGGTTATGTGTTTTGTTCAAGGCCACATAGTGAGTATCATAGCTGGTCTGAAGAAAGAGCTCTAAACAGTGTCAGAACTCCTGGGTTGGAATCCTGAATTTGTGACCAGGGGAAGGAAAGTCACTTCAGTTCTCTGAGTCTCAGTTTCTTTGTTTGCGAAATAAAGGAATTGGAACTACATGGTTCCTAAAGCTCCTTCCAGCCCTAAATCTTATGATCCCAGGTCAGGTTTTGCCTCCTGCTTTGATACTCTGCCCTGGTTCTGAAATAGGTATTTCCATAGAGAACCTTGCTCATACTCTGAATGCCAACATAGGCCTCCTTAGACCAATCTTGGAGAAAGTACATTGGATTTAGAGTAATAGGAATTGCCTGTCACATAGTAGGTATTTAATAAATACTCATTGACTGATGAATTTGAATCCTGGCTCTATTACTGCCTACCTGAGTGACCCTGGGCAAATTATTTAATATCATTAGGCCTCAGATGTAAAATGAGTGAGTTAGACTAGATGATATTTAAGACCCTTCTAGCTCTGGATTTATGGTTCTAGAATCCCAAGAGAGCTGAATTATAGACTTCCTAGTCTTTCCTTACAATAAGGAAAAATCCTCCTCAAGAGATCCTAACTGAATTAGAACCAATACTAACACTTGGGACACTGGGATGAGAATCTTAAAAAAAGCGAATACTTTGTCACAAATACTCTAGAACTGACAATCAGTCTCAAGGGCAGGCTTGCCTAGCAAGAGAAAATTGTATATTAGTGTAGTCAATGAACAAGGGAAATGACACTGTACACTGGGGAAAAAGAAGCTAACCTGATTTCACATAAATGGATTGACCCTGTCCGGGAGACATACTAATGAGGGCTTCAGTTGGAGAGGGAAAAGGTGTGGCCACAAATGCAAATGATCCCAGCATCCCAATGTCACTAGGATGTGCATTGTAGTAAGGACAGCTCCAAAGTGGTTAAAAGTGAGTTGTTTTGTTCTATAAGCTGATGTAATGCGCATTAGAGCATCTCTGAGTCATGCTACTCTCCTTCCAAAACAGTTACTGACCTGAGTGGAAGCAAAGGCATTCAGAGTGGGGTGGGGCGGGGCATGGTCGATGTCTCAAAATACATTTAACTTGTTGTCCTGCAGGCAGGGAACATGCTGGGGCAGCTTTGAAGTGACTGAAATGGAGCTGGGTTATTATCTGAATCAGTCCTCTTGTCTGGATGGGTGGTCTGGGGACCATAATATCTTCACACAATCTCGTGATTGAGAAGAAGAGCTGATAAAGGTGATTCTATGGTACCCTGCCAATGTAAACTCTGAAGGGGCCTCTTTTAACATTGACCAGATTTGGGACATAACCTGCATCCAACTTCGGCCTGCAAATGAACACCTCCTTACTGTAAACTCCTGGGCTATGGTTAGACCATAAAACCGATGTCATTCCTGATCTCTGTCCCTTGTGTTGTAAAGGCAGCTCACTGTATATGTCCCACCTTCAGAAAGTTGATTGGCAGGAGTTTGGGGCCATTGTGCCTATGACATAGGATTACAGGTGTGGAGATAGCCTGAGCCAGTCTGGTACAATGGAAAGAGATTGAATCTGGAGACAGATTCAATTCAATCCAAACCTGGGTTTAAGTGCTGGTCACTTAGTACCGTAAAAGACCTCTCAGGTCTCAGTTTCCCCAGCTGTAAGATGAAAGGGGTAGAGTAGATAACCTTTGAGGCTTCTTCTAGTTCTCAACCTATAAGAATATGACACTTAAAAAAACAAAGCTTAGCACATAGTAGGTGCTTAATAAATGCTAGTAGACTGAGACTTGTGACTTCATTGTTGTAGGGATGAACCAGTGAAACAATATCCTCTTCCAATGCAAATCAGCAGCTGCTCGGCTACTTTGAGCCATGTCAGAGGTGAGGCTTGAGTCTGGGTCTTCCTGACTCTGAGGGCAGTCTTCTAGCCACTTCACTACTTCTTCGTAAACAAATAAAATTCGGGAAGTTGTGTCATCTAGAAAGGTATTCTATGAAGGTCAGGGGGAGATCCTTCTGTATAGCTCTTTCATTGTGGTTGTCTGATTGGTCAGTGCAATGAAATCAGGTAAAGGAGGCTATTACCTGGGTTGGCTTTGATTTTGTCCATCTCAGTGACAAAAGAAAACCAAAACCTCCCCCCTCCCCCAAGTTGAGATTGCCTTCTTAACTCTTCCCATCTATATTTGATTAACAAGGACTGGATACCTTAAAGATCCCAAAAGGGTGGTGAAGGACTCAACTAGGTCTGAGATCCCATGAAACTTTATCTTTCTTGAGTCCCAGATGACCACGAAAGTAGGATAAAGTGCTCATATATGTGCTGACGATCTATCATAGGACAGTCTGAACCTTTATCCTCTACTCTTTGTCTCCCATCCCTTCCCACTCACTTCGCTCAGACCCTAATTGGACCCACAGAGATTCTGGGTGTATTTGTAATGGTAATTTGGGTGGGATTTTTTTTTTTACTGTTCTCTCTTTTGGAGCACTGAGGTAATCAAGTGCCTTTGATGAGTCTAGCCTTTGTTTCTTTGATTAAATGGGGAGTCTTTGATGACCTACTTAAGAAACAAGAAAGCCTATTTCACATAGGTTTGAGTGGTATGGTTGTGATGCCCTTTGACCCTGAACAGGGTATACAAACTCAGAGGTTAGCATTTTGTTTGAGGGGGGGATCTCACTCACTGGAAGAGTGTCATGTGATTTGACCAGACGAGACTCTGGGTAACCGCTGGAGCCCTCTGGTTTGAAAACCCAGATGTTGGTGCCTCTCTCTCTGGTACATCTCTCCGAAGTGATTTTAAACCCCACCCCACCCCCCCACCCCGCCGGTAATGAGCTCCTTTTGCTGGTAAATTGAGGTGAGTCTCTATAACTATGTAATTCTTTGGTCAGACAGCTACAGGCCTGTCTGTTGATAACTGTGTGTGTTAGCTCTGTTTATACTGTCTCTGTTTGTATTTGCTCTGAAGTTCAGGGTGCTGGCTTTCCCCCCTGAACTAAGTGAATGATGTATATATGTTTGATTAAAGTGAGATTGTTAACCCCTTAAAGTTGCTTTCTTTAGAAAAGCAGATCAAAGAATCTGTGCTAGCCGCCCTCCTGTGTGCTGGTGTTATTGGTCTTACACCTCCACAGCAGCTGCAAGCAGCATTGCTGTTACAGTATCGCATCAGCTCCACTGAGATAGAGGCTGGTAACTTATGTTGCAGTGAAGAACGCTTTAGGCTTGCAGCCAGAGATTCTAGGTTCAAATCCTGACTACTCCTTACTAGTGATGTGCCGTCTAACGAGTCATGGGGATTCTGGGGCTGTTTCCTCTTTTGTAAAAGAAGTATATTGGCTGATAATAATAATAATAGCTAGCATTTAAAGAGTATCTTAAGGTTTACAAACCACTTTACAAAAGATGTTATTATTAGATTTATTTTCCACATAAGGAAACAGTTGAACTACAGGAACTATAAAGTTTCTCTTTGTTTGGATCCTCTGTTAGTGAGTTATGGCCTCTTCAACTCATGTTCTGTGTTTCATTTTTCTTAACTGGAAAGTTTGAATTAGATGACCTCTATGGTATCTTCCAGCTCTGCCAATGTCTGACATTGGGCAAGTCACTTTTATCTGCCTCAGTTTTCTCATCTGAAAAATGGGATAACTACATCTCCCCCCCCCCCCCCCAGGGTTGTTGTGAGGAGAAAATAAGGTAATATTTGTAAAGTGCTTTGCAAATTGTAAAATGCCATAAATGCTAGCTCTTCTTCTTCTTCTTTTCCTCCTCCTCCTCCTTCTTCTCATTTTTTTCTTCTTCTTTTTCTTCTTTTTCTCCTTCTTCTTCATTAAATTGATGATTCTGTGGGACCTACTGACACCGAGAAGGGGTGTGATAGATTAAGAAACTCTTACTTCTGAGACACCATGCCTTAGACAACTTCTAGATTTATAAAACTATTTTCTTGACCTTGGGGTGATGGTTTCTGAAAAATTTCAGGTTTTCATAAGCTTCTTGACTTAGCACAAAGTGCGGTTGTGTCTACCAACATGCCTGTATGAAATTAGTACTCATATGTAAAGGCACTAGAACTTCTTGGATTATTTGATGGTGTACCACAGGCAGTCATGTTTTAGATGAAGTCTAGGGACAGAAGAGCCCCTTCAATGATGAAGTATTGTTTTTATGAGTCCATGGGCACTTGGCTGATGATGGAGACAATGAAGATTTGACCTCTGACTTGAGGCTGGTGAAGGTCTTTAATATGCTCAGAATCATCTCCTATCTACTTAGATGGGCTTTTCCCTCAAGGAGATAAATTTTTGGCCTGAAATAGGTTAACTGTGCCCCTTTAATGAGAAATATGGTGTCCTGGGCTGAGGCAGGCCCATTCAGAACACAAATAGCGATTATTACATTTTAGATAACTCGGTATAACAGAGTGTGGAATGATTGAAAGGGATAGGAGATACAATCTCCATGCAAGAGGAGGCTGAGAATACCCCCTTTCTCCTAGTGCTGCCTGTTTAGTTGTATTTGTTATCTAACCCTGTAATTAGGGTGGCATTTAGAAAATATGAGCAAAGTTGGTATTCTTTTCATCCTCCCCCCACCCCCCGCCCCAAATCTTTGCATTGCTGCATGAAACTTTTGGCTTCAGCTTTTCCCTGTTCATTAACCATGCCAAAATTTTTAATCTAACACCACTGTTAAAGAGTGGCAGGCTTCCAGGGAAATATATCAGCCAGGCTTATTAATTTCATGCCAAGTGCTGGAGGCGTGAATGTAGAGAACGCTGTTTGACTTTGGATAATAGGAATCAGGCAGCTTAAAGGCAGGGGATAAAGATCAGGAGCCCTGTGTCTCAGGAGGAGGAGCAGGTGCAGGCTTCAAGCAAGGCCTTCAGGCCCAAAGGGGCAGCCCATGCTTAAAACAATCTGCAGTGCATTTTTTTTTTAATTTGGCATGTGCCTCTCACAGCTTAACAGACCGCTGCTCCACAAAGAGTGGTAAACAGAGAAAGGGAAATTAAAAAGGGAAGTCCCAGGGTAGACAAAAACAAATTAGGGCAAACAAATTACACCGAGTCAACAAATAAACAAGGGAACATCTGTGAATATATTTCTTGGATTTTCTGATTCTGAAAGCAACCTGAGAAATGGCAGAGGGAGGTGTTCAATTTAATCTAGAGCAAAGTCTTTTTGGGGCGTGGGGACAGGAGGGGAGTCATAGGAACACTTACCCTTGAAAAGGCATTCAGGTCTTAGAAGTGTGACTATCATTGGTTTCAAAGTCAGGAGCTCAAATTGACAATAGAGTCCCAACCCAGGATTGGGTCACTTCATTGCCCCTCACTCTCTGCCACAGTCAATCTCTCTGGTAGATTAAGGTACTATGGGTGCTCCACTCATGAGAGTAATAAGGAAAGAGCTGCAGATGGTAATGCTGTCATGTTAGCCAAAAAAAAATGGGGACTGCCTTTGCACTTTATCCACTTTCCACAGCTGCCGATGCTGGGCACGGTGATTTCTTCCAAGTGCTGAATACACACCGGGTGCTGACCTGGTGGTGTTAGTAAACATTTGAGCTTTCGCTCCAGGGAGTTTGGATTGGGATGCTAGTGATACAATTTCTTCTTCACCGTGAGGCCAGTTAGATGAGCTTGGGGTTCAGAGGGAAGCTTGACGTATGGGATTCTGTTGGCCAAAGGATGAGTCAGCAGTCAACATGACTGGATTGAAGGTAAATGAAAGGAACTAGAATTTCTTTACCATTGCTTCTGTGGGTCCTGGACAATCGTGGCTGCCATACTAAGTGGCACAGAATTGCACTCATACTAGGTGCTCAATAAATACTTGAATTATAAAAAACCAGAGGAACATGACTTCTTTCCAAATATATTTCCTTCAGCTTCTCTTTGGTACAAGGAGTTCTTCAGTTTCTAAGATTGTACATCTTAAACGTGGAGTAGAGTCAATGGTCATCCCTCAGATCTCAAAGAGCATCCCTTTCCCCATAATTTGATCAACATGTCTTGTTGGTGCAGCCCATAATAATGAATTAGAAATTTTTATCAAGGGGGAAACATCTTTTTTTCGCCAGGGGAATGAAAATAGAGTAGATTTCCCTTGAACACATAGATCCAGTTGCTCATTCTTGGCTGGATTTCTACAGGCATAACCTGAAATAGAAAAATTATGTAAAATCTTGTCCAAGTTCACAATTATTGATGTGGGACATTGGGCAAATCACTTTGCCTCTCTGGGCCTCCATTCTGTCATCTACAGAATCTCAGAGGGGGCAAGTGGATTAGATCATAGTGTCATAGATTTAGAGCTAGAAGGGAACTTAGGGTTCTAGTCTTACTGTCTCATTTCACACATTAGGAAACTGAGGCAGAGAGGCCAAATGACTTATTTAAAGTCACAAAGTAGTCATTGGTCCAGCAAAGATTCAAATCCTTTGACTCCAAGATTAGATCTCTTTAAATTACTTTTCGAATCAACATTTTATTATCATACAATTCAGTGACTAGAATGAGAGTCTCAAATGTCTAAGTTTTGAATAATTCAAACAGCCAATATGTTTTTTATGAAGTTTGCAGGATCGTAGATCCAGAGATCATCTAGTCCAAAGCCCTTCATTTTATCTGTGAAGAAACTGAGGCCTCCCTATAAAAATGTGCATACCCTTTGACCCAGTAATACCATTGCCAGGGCTATATCCCAAAGATATCATACAAGTGGGAAAGGAACCCATATGTACAAAAATATTTATGGCAGCTCTTTTTGGGGTAGCAAAGAATTGGAAATCAAGGGGATGCCCATCAATTAGGGAATGGCTAAGCAAGTTGTGTTATATGAATGTAATGGCATACTATTGTGCTATAAGAAATGGGGAGCAGATGGACTTCATTATAACCTGGAATGACTTATACAAACTGATGCTGAGTGAGGGGAGGAGAACCAGGAGATCATTATATACAATTACAGACACACGATATCCGTGAGGACTAACTTTGATAGACTTGACTCTTCTCATCAATGCAAGGTTCAAAGACAGCTCCAAAGGACTCTTGATGGAAAGAGCCATCCGCATCCAGAGAAAGAATTGTGGAATCTGAATGCAGATCGAGGCAAACTTTTTATTCTTTCTTTTTTTTCCTTCTTTCTTTGGTTTCATTATTCCTTTCTCATAATTCACTCCATTGGTTATAATTCTTCATTACAACTGGACTATTATGTAAATAAGTTCGATGTGAAGGTATATGTAGAATTTACATTGGATTACACACCATCTTGAGGGGTTTGGGGGAGGAGTGGGAGGGAAAGAAAATTTGGAACCCCAAAACTTGTGGAACTGAATGTTGTAAACTAAAAGTAAAAAATAAATTTATTAAAAAAAGAAAAGAAACTGAACCGCTCAACCTTCCCAAAATCCTGTCAGAGGCAAGATTTGTTCAAAGGTCCTCTGTTTCTAGAGTCAGTATTCTTTTCCACTGTACCAGCTTAACTATTTAATAACAACACTAATTAATTAGGAAAGCAAGGAACTATAGTCAGGGAACATGCAGGTTTTATTCCTCTCTTTACAGCTATCTTGTTGTGTGACACTGGATAAGTCATTTAACTTGTATATGCTGGCTGGTCTGTAAAATGGAATTGATCCTTTCTGTTCCTTATTCGTGATTCAAGAAACAACGAGAAAACCCAATAATGTCTGCAGAGTACTTTGAATGGTGAAAAGGTGGAGGCAACAAAAATACCAGGCCTCATTTATTATTAATCACAGACTCACAGGGCTACAAGGGACCTTGAGAGGTCACCCAGCTCATACCCTGTCTATTGTGACTGGTATTTGGAATGCAGAAGTAGGATGATGGATTATTCCAAAGTCATCTGTGTCAAGGTATTAAGATGAGGTACCCAATTACTATCACAGGCCTACTAAAAACTCATTGTAAGTTGCAGAATCAATATCATCAAATATTTATTAGATGCCCATTGGGTGCACAGTGTTTCATTTGTAACTATTTACCATGATTTAGAGTTAAGGTCTATGGCATCTTGCTTGCTCATTTAAGTAACTTTTTAAAAATCCTCTTCACTTTTAATCTTTGTTTTTTATTTCACTTTAGGTTGCTTTCTTGTAGCTGAAGATGCCTCTCTGGGGTGACGTTGTAAGAAATTCAGGTTGAGTATCAGTTGTGGAGAGATGGAAAAAAAATCATCTCTTGACTTCATGGGACAAAATGTTCCCTTTGAGGTCCAACTTGTAAGGGCAGAGAGGAGATAGTGTGTGACATTGTCGTTCTCCTAGACTTAAGGGACCGGAGTTTAAACTAATCTTAGAGGACATTTTACCCCATCTTAGCCTTGGATCTTATAGAAAATGATTTCTATATTCACTCAAATGAAGTATTTCTATTGATTTCTTTGTCACTTGAGGCTGTAGGTTAAGAAATGTAGTAGAGTGACCTCCCAAATGTAGAGATTGACTACTTCGTTTTTGTTGTTTAATAAATTATTAGAAAGAACAAATGCTTTAAGAATCACGGAATTTCAGAAAATTTCAGAGGGACATTAGAAGACAGCTGGTCCATCCTTTCTATGTAGAGATAGGGAAAATGAGGTCTGGAGAGTCGAAATAACTTGTCCACGTGTACTGTCTGAGCGAGCATCTTTTTCTCTGAGGTTTGGAACCATTTCATAGGTAGGGTCAAGTAAAAGTTCTGGAAGGAGACAATACTCCTCCGGGAAATGAATGTCTGAAAGGGCAAACTGAATACTATAAATTGACCGGGGGGTGGGGGGGAAAAGTGAATCAATCTTCAAGAAGTTGCCAGAGTAACACTTTAACGTGGGAGGAGGGAGAATAGTGTGGAGCAGGTCAGGAAACACTGTGGAGGGAAGAAGAAAAGGTATTGAAAATTATGGCTTGTCTTTCAGAAAATCTTACTAGAGGAAGCATCCTTACATCTTGTCATTTTCCCTTCTTACTCAGCTGTTTCTCTGCTGTTATGATCCTGATTTTACTTTCAAATATTAGATAATGATATAGGAATGAGGGAGTAAAATGATTAACAATAAGTTAGAGAAGAAGTGTCTTAACTTGGAATTGAAGCTATTTGAAACCAAAGGCTAAAATTGGACAGGTAAAGTACTTGAGAGGACTAGGATTAGAATGCTCTGGCAGATGTTTTTGTTTTCAGTACTGGCTGCTTAAATATCCTACAGTTAATTAATATCTCATTTCAGGCCAGTTCTCCTGAAAAATGGAGATGGTGCTAGTCATGTCCGAGCCCTGATATATATGCAGTGAGTGCTTTGAAATCCTCTGAAAAAAGATGTCATGTAAATTTAAATTCATTATTAGTCTAATTACAAAAAGTTAATGAATTTAATTAATTACCAACTTTCTGTTGCTCATGGCCCATGAAAAAGAAATCAACTCACGGGAAACCTGAAGGTAGAACCTTAGAGAAGCCAAACTCTGACTTCAGGTCAAGGGGGTGAAAAGTCTAGTCCAGGGGTGGGGAACCAGTGGCCTTGAGGCCACTGTGAAGTTTGGATTCCGTCAAAGGGCCATATTTGAGGACCTAGAGGGTCACATGTGGCCTCGAGGCCTCAGGTTTTTCACCCCTGTAAGTCTTATCAGTGAAAGATTTCTTAAATGCCTGCTATGTGGAAGGTACTGTGCTATATGCAGAAGACACAAAGACAGGCAAAAACAGTTCCTGCCCTCAATGAGCTAGCAGTCTAATGGGAGAGACAACATGCAATCATGCATGTACAAATAAGACATGCACAGGATAACTTGGAAGTAATCTGGGGGGGAAAGCACTAGCATGAAGAGGGACTTGGAATGGCCTTTTGTAGAAAGGGGAATTTTAGCTAAGACTTTAAGAAAGCCAGTAGTCAGAGATGAAAAGAGAACATTCTAGGCATGGGGAAAAATGCTACAGAAAAGACACAGTCAGAAGAAAATGGAGTGTTTTTTGCAAAGAATAACAAGGAGGCCAGTGTGACTGGATCAGAGTACTTGGAGGGGGGGTAAGTATAAGAACTAGAAATATAGGAAGAGATCATATTTTTGAAGGGATTTGAAAGCCAAATAGAAGAGTTTTATATTTGATCCTGGATATAATTTTGAACCACTGAAGTTTGCTGAATGGTAGAGGTGAGGGGGAAGGGGTGACATGGTTAGATCTGTACTTAGGAAGATCACTTTGGCAGCTGAATGGACTGGAGTGGGAAGAGACTTGAGTCAGGGGAACCAATTAGCAGGCTATTGTAATAGTTCAGGAATAAGGTAATGAAAGCCAGGGTGATGATAATGTCAGAGGAGAAAACGGGGCATATGTAAGAGATGTTGTGAAGACAGAATTGAAAAACCTCTGCAAAGGATTGGATATGGGGGGGACGGTGAGAGAGAGTGAGGAGTCCAGGATGACACTTAGGTTGTGAGCCTGGGTACCCAATCACTAGGAGAATGGTGGTGTCCTTGACAGCAAAAGGGAAGTTTGGAAAGAGGAGGGTTTTAAGGGGGAAGATAACAAATTCAGTTTTAAACATGTTGAGTTTTAGATGTCTATGGGACATTCAGTTTGAGATATCTGGTAGACAGAGGATGTGAGACTAGAAGTCAGGAGAGAGGTTAGGGATGAATTGATTGAATGATAGTTGAATCCATGTGAACTGATGAGATAACTGAGTGAAAGTTTAGAGGGAGAACAGAAGAGGGCCTAGGAGAGAGCCTTGGGGTACACCCATAGGTAGCAGGTGCAAGCTGAATGAAGATCCAGCAAAGGAGACAGAGAAGGAGAGGTCAGACAGGTAGGAGAACCAGGATAGAGAAATGGCATAAAACCTAGAAAGGAGAGTATCAATGACAAGAAGGTGATTGACAGTGTCAAAGGCTGCAGAGGGGTCAAGAAGGATGAGTATCGAGAAAAAGTTATTCATTAGCTATGGCAAGAGATCATTGGTAACTTTGGAGAGAGAAGTTTCAGTTGAGTGATTGTAACAATAATGCTGTTGTGGAGGTGTAAGACCAACAACACCAGCATACAGGAGGCCTGCTAGCACAGGTTCTTTGATCTGCTTTTCTAAAGAAAGCAACTTTAAGGAGTTTACAATCTCACTTTAATTAAACATACATATATCATTCACTTAGTTCAGGGGAAAAATTCAGCACCCTGAACTTCAGAGAAAACACAAACAGAAATTACAAGCAGAAATTATATAAACAGAGCAAATAACACAAATCAGCAGACAGAGCTTCTAACCGTCTGTCCATAACAATACATACATAGTTACCAGAGAGAGAAGCACCAACATCTGGGTTTTCAAAGCTGGGGGGGGGGGGTGCTCCTTAATGGCTACCCAGAGTCTTGTCTGGCCAAATCACAGGAACAGTCTACCAATGAGTGAGCCCCAAAGCAAAATGCTACCCTCAGAGTGTATATATATATATATATATATATATATATATATATATATATATACATACACACACACACACACACATACACACACACACACACACACACACACACACATATATACCTCCTCAGGGTCAGCCCACAGAGGGCATCACAACCACGTGACTCAAACTCATGTGACCTAACTTAAGCAGGTCATTAAAGACTCTTGATTAAAACAAAGGCAAGTCTCAATCAAAGGCACTTGATTAACTTAGTGCTGAGAAGAACTAGAACTGCAAAAGAAAACAGCAAAACAAAAAGTCCCACTTTGCTTGCCATTACAGTGATGAGGAAGTTAGCCTGCAGAGAGTTAAAAAGAGAGAGTGAGAGGAAAGGAAGTAGATTCCCTAATTGTAGATGCCCTTCACAAGGAGTTTAGTAACAAAACAGAGAAGAGATAGCAGTGATGGAATGGATCAAGTGAGGGTAGGTATATGTGTTTGTAGACTGCAAGGAACCAGCAAATAGGAAGAGATTGAAGATAAGTGAGAGAATGAGGATGACAAAGGGAGTGATCTATTGGGGAAGATGGGATGGGATGGGATTACTTGTGAATGTAAAGAAGGAACTTGGTGAATGTGGAAAAGAGAAGGGTCACCCTTTCGTACAAGACAGAGGTGAAGGAAGAGATAGTAGACAAGCACAGGGGTGATATGACATGGAGAGGAAGAAAGAAAAGGGAGTTCTTCAAAAAAAGATTAAGTCAAAGTAGATTATATTTAGGGCTTTAATGGTAATTTCCCCAAAAGTAAACCTGATCTCAGATATACAGGAAGGCTTTGTAGCTATGTTTCTTACTATGCCCTCTTAGGAAATTTTTTTTAAAAGGGTTAATTGTATGTGTTGCCTGTTTGTTAATGGGAAACACACACCACTGGGGGCTTGTGAACTATTGTCTTAGGAGTACAGACCCACAGAATTACCCCTAAAGCTTGGAAGAGTGGCAACTCTTTGAGTACTTAGCCTATTAGGATGAGGGCAGGTCTGAGGAAGTATCCTAGAAGGGGGTATTGTAAATGAAGTCCATAACAGGATCATATTTTTATGCTCAAGTCTCTCCAATTGACTGACAAGGAAGGCGTTATTATAGTACCCCAAACCTCAGGCAGTAGAGAAAGAACAAGGAGAAACTAAGGGCATAAACATATTAATATGGACAAGTCTTGGGGAACTGACTGAGGCTAAGAGAGGTTAAATGACTTGCCCATGGTGACATAACAGAGACAGGAACAGAACTACAGTCTTCCTGACTTATTTTCTACCTCTCCATCATCTATACCACATCACCTTTCTAGTACATAAGAAAAAAATAATATCTGGCATCACAGCATCCAGTACCTAGAATACTTCTTGGCACATAGGAGGCCCTTAATAAATGCTTGTTGATTGACCTTCAGGCACGTCATCTCCAGAATCCAGATGAGAAGACAGATCTGGTAAACCTTTGTTTTTGGCTACATTTTCTGTTTCAGGAGAAAAAAACCAAGAATCCACCACTGTCATCTTTTAGACTCTTTTAGATGGTACATTCTGCAGTTATATAAAAGTTGAGTAGAATAGTATATGTGGGTTGAAGATTGAATGAGAACAGGCTAGGAGGGAGGAAGGGTTAGAATGGGAGAAGGTCAGGGGCTGGGAGTGAAAAAATATGATGTTGAAGAGGAATCTGAAGTGAATGAGTCTCTCTTCATTTGGGTATGGAAAGCACCCAGGGGGAATAGAAAGAGGTGCATTCCAAATGCATTAATGGAATGAAATGTATCTAGTTGACCTGTGAATAAAAGCTTTAAGTAAAAGCATCTCAGAAGGCGTCCTAGTTTTAGGGCAGGCGCCTACTCTGTTCCATCACTGACTCGAAGTCTTCCTGGCCGTCCAGATTTTCATCAGCTCATCAGCTTTGCTTTGCCATACACATATTTACTGATGTATCCCATGGCATGCCTCCCATTCTCACCACCCCTCCCCCATGTCATTAGACTAAAAGAACATAGCTGTTTGACTAAAACAAATGCAGAAGAGTTCTGTTTTAACATCATTCATTATTTCAGAGCCAGACACAGCCGAGGTCAGACCATGTCGCATAAAGCATAACTGCCGTAATACGGGAAGATCTTGGTATTACACCATCTTTAAGGCAGTGAGGCACCAGCATCATAAGAGGCCTTCATTATATCCCCAAAGGAGTCTCACTAATCACAATTCCTGTGAAAATGCGGAAAAGGAAAGGAGTTACAAGGATTATTAGATTTCCTTTAAGGTCATTGTCTTATTTATCATGGAAACAGAAAAGCGCTAGTTGTATGGCTGATTTCCCCAAATAGCTCCTTGTCTGAGGCCCCTACCTGAGAGAAATATAGACACTCAGTTCAGTTGGATTCAATTTAATTGGATTAGATAAAATTCAGTTTAATTTGGCAATTTATTTATTAACTACTTACTATGTGCCAGGCTTTATGTTAGACTGGGAAAACAAAGAGAAAATGAACCCTTCCCCCATCTTCAAGGATCATACATTCTACTAGAAACTCCAGTGATTTAGATCTTTAAGGACCTTTAGGCATGAGGGAATGGTGTGCATGTTGGAGTAGGGTATGATTTATAGAACTGAGATTCTTTCCTAAGTATGCAGGTAGCAGTGAAGAGACGGCTGAATTTAGAATCACAGGACCTGAGTTCAAATCTCAGCTCTTCACTATGCGACCTTGGAGAAGTCGGTTAACTTTTCTGGACCTCCATTAATTAATCTGTAAAGTAAAGAAGTTGATCTAGATGATCTGTAATGATCCTATGAGCTATGAATCTATGATCACCACCTTAAGCTCATGATGTCCCCTCTAGAGGATTTGGGGGGGTGGGGAGAAGGTAGAACAGAGGCTCCTCATATTGTTGAGGAAAGTGCATCATTTAGATATGAGAGAAATTATTAGTGTTCTGTGGTATATAGTCTTAGGATCACAGATTTAGAGCTAAAAGGACCTTAGGGGGAAAGGAGGAGGCAAAAGAAAAGGAAATAAGCATTTATATAGTGCCTACTGTGTGCTGGGCACTGTGTTAAGCACATTAACAAATATTGTCTGATCCTCATAACAACCCTGGGAGATAGGTGTCATTATTAACTCCATTTTGCAATTGAGGAAACTGAGGCAAACACAGATTAAGTGTCTTGCTCAGGGTCATGCAGCTATGAAGTGTCTGAGGTCAGATTGGCATGCAGGACTTCCTAACTCCAGGCCCAGTGTTCTGTTCATTCCACTAGCTGCCTTTAATCATCTGGTCCAACTACCTCACTTGAAAGATGAGTAACTGAGGCCCATAGCGATTGATTTGCTTAAGGTTACAGAGTTAGTAGATGGCAGAGGTAGAATTTCAACCCCCAAGCACTGACTCAAGATCCTTCAATCTTGCCACTACAACCCAATGCTTCCACAATGGTGTTTTTTTAAGTGGTCGGTGCTAGGGTGGGATTATCTGCATAGGGATCAGAGACATAGAGCTAGAGGCTTTAATGTTCTCAACTGAATCCAACTGAATTGAGTATCTATAATTGCTCTCGGTTACGAGCGTCAGACAAGGAGCTATTTGGGAAAATCAGTCATAGGACTTGGGCTCTTCTGTTTCCATGATAAATAAGACAATGAATGACCTTAGAGGAAATCTTATAAACCTTGTATCTCCTTTCCTTTTCTGCATTTTCATAGGAATTGTGATTGGTGGGTCTCCTTTGGGGATATAAGAGTTCAGAGGTTATCTCGTCCAATTCTTCTTTCCCATTTATATTTGATTAATTGGAGGCTCAAGGTCACTGAGGTAGTATCATTGGTGTTATTTGAGCCTAAGTACTTTGACTTCAGGATGGTGGTGAAGTAGATAGAGTACCAGCCCTGGAGTCAGGAGGACCTGAGTTCCAATCTGGCCTCTGATACTTACTAGCTGTGTGACCCTGGGCAAGTCACTTATCCCTGTTTGTCTCAGTTTCTTATCTGTAACAATGAGCTTCAGAAGTAAATGGCAAACCATTCCAGTATCTTTGCCAAGAAAACCCCAAATGGAGTCACAAAGAGTGGGACATGACTGAAATGACTCAATGACAGCACTACTTTGACTTCAAGATTTAATGCTCTTTTCACTGAGACACACTAACTCCAAACTGTGTCACATGCCCTTAGTGGTCTGGGCAAAGGCAAGAAGTAATAGGCTTCCCCATCTAGCCATAGACAGACCTTCCTATCTAGGTATACAGGCATTGTGGTTTAGTAGAGACAGTCCCAGACTTGGAACCAGGAGACTTGGAGTTTGAGGCTCAGTTCTTCTGCTGTCATCTTGGGGGATACTGGATAAGTCACTCGACCCAAACCTCAGTTTTCTTATCTGTAAGATGGGCATTAAGGCAGGTGTGAGGATCAACTTAGCTAATGTGTGCAAAGCAGCACTTCAGAAACATTAAAGCATCCAGCAAATGGGAGTTATGATTTAGACACTCAGCTGTAGTGTCCTCATATTTGCCACTGTATTGCTGTCTGGTCTCAGCCTGCTTCCTTCCATGCCTTCAACTAGCTAACATTTGCCTGCTGGCCTGCTCTGAGCTGTACTCACTATCCAGGATAGTGATGTTTGTCTTGGCTCCTTTGGAAAACTGAAGGATGATTATTCAGTCTTAGAGCCAAATGGCAGGAACCTTTGTTAAAATCCCAGATGAAGAGTTGGATTGTTGCTGTAAGATTAGGCTTCGTGTTTCATAAATCCTCCAGGCTGAGCAGGCAATAGGACCCTAGACTCAACTGGCAGAATTTGATGGAGTAGAAAGACAGTTAGATTTGGATTCAAAAGACCTGGGTCTGAAGCCAGTAGGGCCTCAATCTCACATAACAGCTCCGAGTTGGAAGCATGGTGTCTTGCATACAGTAGGTGTTTAATAAATGCTTATTGGATTGGATTAGATTGGAAGGGATTCCAGAGGTCATCTAGTTCAATTCCAATGTGAATAATATTCTCTCTAATATTCCCAACAAATAATAATCTGGTAGAATGTAAGCAACTGTAGGGCAGGGACATAGGATCACAGGTTTAGAGCTAGAGGGGGTCTGAGAGGCTTTATTATCCAACCTCCTCATTTTATATGGAATAGAGGTCTCGTGCATGCACAGAATGCCTTATGGGGCACTGGGGAGCCTGCTTCCTGCTTCTGGGAGAGTCGTAATGACATAGAACAGAGGTACCTCAGAGAGGCTGCAGAGCACGTGTGGACATTCTATAACTGCTTCTGATTGGCTAACCATGTGATGAAAAGGAGGATCTTTGATTGGCTATGGGGGCATATGAAAGGGCCTGTTAGCTTCAGCTGCAGTTATCTCTTCCACATCTTGGGGGTTAGGGGCACGTCCCCTATCCCCACCCCTACCCACCCTGTGATCTGTAAAATCTCTGTAAAAGTTTTTGGCCCTCCCTTCATACCACAGAAGAAATCTGATTTTTTTTCTTTTTCTTTCATGGGGGCACAGTACCTGCTTATAAAATTTGGGTTGATATTACATAATACTATACATATATTTTATGCATTTCTGAATTTCTGTGTCATCTACTGGCTTTAATGTGTCATATTTGGCTTCCACAAAACTCCCCCAAACTCCTCATATAATTTCTTATGCCTGTCGGCAACATATTGAAACCATGATAGGGGAAGTAGAAATGTAGAAGGGGTAACTACTTCTTTTGGCCTTCAGTATTCTTAAGGGAGCTTGGTGACTCCTCTGCTCATGATAACTAATGAAGAAAGTGTAGCCTATGACCCTGTGAGTTTGAAAGGTCCAGTGAGTGCCTCAGCATCCTGGTGAGTCAGAGCTTTTGTTTGAAGCCAGTGCAGCATTAATGCCCTGAGGAGCAAGTAGTGAGCTTTGGGAATGACCTTTAGCCCATTGCTAGCTGAGAGAAGGACTCATCTGGCATCTGTTCTGCCTTTAAATGTTAACTGGGGACTTCAACATACATATTGATGCTTCTTTTGCTCCTATTCATGTGCTGCTGAACCATGCTGGAGAAAATTATGAATTGTGCTCATTGAATTCATTAAACATTTATGTTACATAATCTTAACTGGGTCCTCACTGAAGCAAGGCAATACTGTACTTTAATACCTCCCTAATTAATTCATTATCCTTTTCACCAGTGGCTTTACTGAACTTCCTTGTCCCTTCTGAAACCTCCCTTGGCTTCCCTTCCCACTGTTCTCTTTAGCTGAGACCCTTGCCTCATATTCCTCATCTCATATCTCTCAGATGCCTTTGCCCATTTTCTCCTCTTTCATCCCTGTCTCACATGAAAAGGTGATCCTTCTTTTTGCCAAAGAAAATCCTCTACATGTACAAGTGATCCCATTCCACTCTTTCCCAACAGATCGCTCTCATTATCCTCCTTCCTTCTTTCCTTCCTGTCTGCTTGTCTGCATCACGTTTTCTTTGTCCAAGCCCATCCTCTACTCAGCTGTCAGTGGTCTTCCTAAAGCAAAGGTCTGACCATGTAATACCTCTAGTCAATAAACTGTAGTGGCTGCCTATTATCTCCTGGATCAAAATGGATCTCTTTTTGAAATTCGAGTCCCTTCATTATGTCAGCCCCTCCTTTTCCAGGTTTTTTGGTACGTTATAACCTCCCTATTCCCTGCCAATATACTCTGTGATCCACTGACACTAGCTTTCTTTCTGTTCCATGCAAAAGATACTCCATCTTCTGATTCTGTGTCTTTTCACTAACAGGAAAGGTATTATCAACAATATCAGATGGTCAGGGAAGTCAAGGAGTATGGAACTGAGGGAGAAAACAATGGATTTGGTGACTAGGAGAAGACATTGTGGTGTAGTATAAATAGCATTGGCCATAGAGAGTCATGAAGACTTAGGTTCAAGACCTGGCGAAGCTTTGTGACTTTGGGTCTTAATCTTTCTAGGCTTAAGTTTCTTCATCTGAAAATGGCAAGATTGAATAAGATAACCTCTGAGGTATCTTCCAGCTCTAACAGCTTATGAAATCATCAGTGACCTTCAAGAAAAGAGTTTCAGTAGAGTTGTGAGTGAGAGAGGCTGCATGGTAAGAAAGGGACATAGCAGGATCCAGGGAATATTTTTTAGGTGAAGGAAGAATTTAGTATGTTTTAGGCAGAGAAACCATCTGGGAGGTATTGTAACGATGGACAGAACAGAGATTCAGGAATCAAGACTTTTTTTGAATCTTGGCTACCATGTGACTTTGGACAAATCACTTCATCTATCTGGGCCTTCTTTGCATCTCCAGCAATGAGTATAGTGTCTGACACATAGTAGGCACTTAATAATAAGCACCTAATAAATCCTTGTTGATTGGTTGTTGAATAAATGTGTGCTGTGCCATCACTAGGAGAGAAATGTTTCCCAAGTAACTTTTAAATTCCCTTTTGATTTCCCTCCAAATCATCTTAGAATTCCTCAATTTCCCCATCTATAAAATAGGGGTGAATGGACTGGTTGAACTTTAAAGTTCCTTCTATTTCAAGATTCTATGATCTGATGAAAGGTAAAGGTTGAAAAGGAAAAAGAAAGAGAGTTTAATTAACAGGAAAGGGAGGAGATGAGAGGGCTGTACTCTAAGGTACTTGTAGAGGAATTAGTTTTTGAAAGGAAGAGGGATGATTCATCTTGTGAGGAAGGAAGGAAGGACAGAGGAGAAAAGGAAGAAGGGGAAGGATGGAGGACGGAAGAGAAGGAAGGGAGGGAGGAAGAAAGGAAAGGAAGAAAGGAAGGTGGGTGAAGATGAAGAAATACTTTCTAGCAAGGGAGGAAGTTTAGAGAACCTGGAATGGCAGGACATGGGACAACTCAGGAACAAAGAAAGCCAGGTTGCTCACTGAGAGTGAGGGAGTATGGACCGCTGGCTGCATTAATAGAGTTCTGACATGAAGCCTGCAGTCAGATAGGGTCTGCCAGGCAGGGTTTGATGCTGATCAGAGCTCCGGCAAGCTGTTCCACGTGTACACATTAAGTGAGGCCTTCAGGCTCCTGGCAAACTGTCAATATGGTCCTCAGCTGGGCAGAGCAGGGGAAGAGTGAGGGCAGCAAGGAAGGGCCCTGCAGGAACAGGTCCATCCAAGTCTTTGATGAAGCACTTGTGTTTAAGAATTCTTCTTAGGTGCTGAAGGATACTACTTTGGGTCTGGAGTCAGTCCAGTGCCAGGGGCCAGATGTCTGAGGATATCTGCCTTTTAAAGATGTACAATCATGGGACAATAAATTCAGAGCTGGAAGAAACCTTAGGCTCCCTCTATTTAAAATTCCTCGTTGAACAGATGAAGAAACTGAGGCCCATAGAAGTTAAAGCATTTTGCCCAAGGTCACATTGGGAATAGGTATCAGAGTAGAACTTGAACCTGGGTTCTTGGACTCCAAATCTCTGCTTTGAAAAAAAAACCTATATCATACTAGCTCCTGATAAGAAACTGGGATTACATTCAGTATCATGTATTTATTCAGAAACAGACCAGAAGCTGGCACACCAGCATGGCCTTATTTTATTTTTTAATAAGAGAGGGTTTTTTTTGGATGAGGACTTCCTGTTTATTTAAACCATGTAGCAAGAGGGACCACCTGGTGTACACATTTCTTGAGAATGCTGGGCACATAATGAATTCTGGGTGGGATTTGGAAATCCTCTAATTGGCAAAAAAAGAGGTTCAACAATTCCCTTACTCTCAATTCATCTCCCCTGCCTTTGCCTTGTCTCAACTTCCCATTTCTGGACTCATTAAACAGATATGCCTAGTGCACAGAGATGACTATTGGCCAAGTCAATCGTCAAGCCACTAGACGGATTTATCTGAGCTGTAGAGCCCCTCTTAAAACAAAACAAAACCCACAACCACAAAAAAACAAAACCAAAAGCCTAATCCCTTCTGTATAATTCACATAAGAAAAGAACTCAACCTCCTTTTCTTTCTTTTTTTTCTTTCTCCTTTTTTTTCTAATTGACTACCACCATTTTCTACATTGCCAGTGTAGGATGTCAAGAAGGAAGCCTTGTTGAGAATGACCCCTTAAGAACAGAACCATTGAAAGGTCTCTGCCTGAAATGGGCTCATTTTAAGTGAGCTCCCCATGCTTTGTAAAGGACAAATGGGTCCCAGCAGCAGGCATTATCTAACATTTCACCTCCTTCCTGGTTTCCTGCAGTAACATAATGGCATTTTAGAAAAAAAGAATATTTGTCAAAGGTACTGTTTCTCCAAGTGGGGAGTGGATAGGGACAGGTTTAAAATGTCTAGGGCTTGTCATAGGAGAGTTTGGAGGTGGGCAGACGGTCTAGAGATAATAAATGAATGCATATAAGCTGTGATGATATCTGTACCTTATATATTTCTCTTTACTCCCTATTGTTTAAAATCATGGAACCAATGAGTTTAGAGTTATAAGAGACCCCAGAGATCATCTAGTTCACCCCCTCGCCTTATACAGTTATCCCTTCCACGTCGTTGGGGTTAGGGGTGCGGTGCTCCCTTGATCTGGAACATCCATGTAAAATTTTTTGGCCCTCCTCCCTCCATACCAGAGAAGTCTAAATTTTTTCTTTTTCTTTTATGGGGTGTTTATAGTACCTTATTGTCAAATTTGGGTTGAGTATTTGGTCATAGGCTATATGTAGGTCAATGTTCCACAGAACTCCCCTCAGATTCCCATTTACGGTAATTTCTTACCCTGATTTGCAATATATCGAAATCGTGATGGGCAAAGTCGCAATATGGAAGGGATATGTGTAGATTGCTCTGACAAACACAGGTATTTGGGAGACAATACTGCCAGATGAATGGTGAAGGCAATTTTGGGCAATGGAAACATATTGGAGGTGACATAAGTTGACAACATGAGAACCACCACTTTAAAGTAATAAACATATTTATGGTACTTTGATAATAGGGCCCTTCACTAGTGCCAAGAGTCAGAATTTTTCCTTTTTAAAGCATTGATCTTCTTTTTTGCAGTAGACTTCTTGCCTCATTTTCTTCTGGTCAGACCACATCTAGAGTACTGTGTTTGGTTCTGGGCACCATAGTTTAGGAAAGATACTGACAGAGTAGATATTATTTAGAGGAGGGTGGCCAGGATGGGAAGCAGAATGGAAACCTTGTCACATAAGGATCAGCTGAAGGAACTGGGAATGTTTAGCCTGAAGAGGAGAAGATCTAGGAAGATATGATAGTTATCTTTAGGTATTTACCTGTAATAGGTAGACCTAGGAGCAATGGGTAAAAGTTGTTGAGAGGCAAATTTAGGCTCAAATAGACTTGTGATGTCATTGCTCTGAAAGTTTCGTCTGTTTTGCAGATCACAACCCATCCATGTATATGCATCCTATATAACTTTTGGTCATGTCCTCCCAAAGTTGTCCCATGTCTGGAATGTTGTCCATCCTTACTTCTACCTCCTTGATTCCTTCAAATCTCAACTAAAATCCCACCTTCTATAGGAAGTTCTTCTTGATCTTTCTTAATTCTAGTGCTTTCCTTCTGTTGATTATTGAATTTGTCTTGCCTGTGTCTTATTTGAACATAGTTTTTTGAATGTTTTCTCTCTTTAGACTGTAAGCTCCTTGAGAGCAGGGATTTACCTTTCTTTGTATCTCTAATGCTTAGCACAGCACCTGGTACATAGTAGGCATTTATTAAGTGCTTATTGACTGGCAGACTGACAGGGCATCAGTCCAATGTACTGGTGACCTTTATAGACTTTTCCTGATATTGAAAGGATTTGAAGGAAGCACTTGGGGCTGACACCCTCTCATCCTTCACCCTCATCACACGAATAGCCTATTTTCTTTTTTTTGTCACACTTTTCTCTGAAGATATATTTTACTTCTGTCTTTTAAAGTGTCTTATTGGTTATGTGTTGCACACTTTTCCCATCCACCATTGTCCTCTGTGTGATACTCACTTTCAGTTCTTTGAGATTACTATGTTACCTGCCTCATAACTATACAACAACAATATTGGTCTGAAAAAGATGGGCCTTTGTTTCTTGGAGAAGTTTTCTGTCATTAAGGTAGCTATGCAATTTTATGAAGGCGAAGTCTAGCCTACTCTACTTCTGTTTAAATCTGGGCCTAACTTGTCCATTTGTACTGTCTTCATCAGATAAAATATCCTGATAGATAAGTTCTATAGGCTGTCCATTCAACTACACACCAACTACACACACTACAATATTCTTCATTCATCTGGTATTTCCTATGGTCTTTCCTATTCTTTTGAGTGGTTATGAGTATCTTCAAGTAGGTTTTGCAATGTTCAGGGTGCAGTGATGTCAAATTAAAATTAAAATGATGCCACTAAATCATAATAAGGATCCCTGACAGTGCATATTAACTTAGAAAATCACATATTAATATTATCCGTGTTTTATTGTATTTTTATTTATTTTGTTAAATATTTACTAATTACATTTAAATTTAATTTTTAATTAATTATAGTATATAAAATGCACACTTTATATAATTAATTAAATTTTAAATTAATTTAATTTACATTTAATCAGGTTTGGACCACATTCTGGAGTGTTGCCAGTCACATGTCCACAGGCCACATGTTTGACACCTCTGCTGTGGGGCTTGATGCCACCAGTATAATATTGTCTGCAAGCAAGAACATTTGGAGGACCTTAGCATCCATAGAGAATCCTTCTTCATCTTGGACTCTGCTGAATCTCTGCTGAAGTTTGGTGAGCATATATCTCCCTGTTTTTTGCTTGGCTAATATTTGTGATCAAAAAAGTTTTATTAGTTCTGTTGCTATATCGTATCTGTTGCTGTATTCAAAGACTTTTGAATGGGTTTGACGTATGTGTGGGAAACATCTCGTTTCACCTTGTTTCGAGAGGGCTTTTAAGGTGGTGTCTTGATTAATTGAATCAAATACTTTTCATAGTCTATAGACAATAAGCACAGTGGAACTTGTATTCTCTTTTAGTCAATTGAATGAGCAAAAATATATTTTTATTGTGAAATAAAAATGAAAACCTTATGAAAACTTTTCTACTCTCTACTAATACCATCATTGAAGATGCCTTATTGTTTGTATAGGTGTGCCAATGGGAAAGTAGATATATAGTTTGGTGGTTTTTGATGTTTTTTGTATTAATAAGGTCCAGGATTTTTTCCCTTATTTTTTGGTATTGTCACCTTTTTCAGACACCTTGTTCCCTTTTAGACACTTTGATCCCTTAACATCCTCCAATTATGATACCTGTGACATGGATCTCCTATATGTATGCTTGGTCCAATTAGACTGTCTTTTTCATCTTTGTCACTTTATTGCCTTTTCTACCTCCTCTATGCATACATTCAGGACTGTGATATTAGAATCCCCATATGGTGGCACTTTTGTTGTGAATGGTGAAAATAATATGATACCAAAAAAACTTTGCAGATCTTTTTCATTTTTCTTCTGTTTGCTGTCCTCCCATTTTCATCCTTAAGTATCACCAGGATGATTTTGTTAAGTTGGATCTCTCATCAAGTTTTCTTTAAACTGGTGTTATCTTCCACTATCTCTCTCAACTTTAATCTTGCATAATCATTCTTTACAATATTTTACAAATGAGGCCGTATCCTAAACCTGTATTGTATCGATTGACATATTTTTCCTCTTGGCAAGTAAGTCAGGTGTTTTTTGACTAAGGTATTTTTAAAATTCCTTTGGTCTCCTTATGATGGCAACTTGTTACATAGGTTAAAATTCTATAAATGATTATTATAATCAGTGTTGGTATTTCATTATCTTTTTCAGTATCAGCAACTTATGATAAAATTAATTTGTTTCATTTCTAAGCTGCTTTTCTGATTATTCTTCATTCTTCTAGATTTCTGTGAATTATGATAATTGGTCTAAGAATAAATGGTCTGAATATCCACATATAGCTCATTCAGGGATGACTCCCCCACCGAGAATGAGCCTTTTCCTCTTCGCTAAAAGAAAACAATTTCAGGGTTTTTTTGTAATTTTTTTATAGTGCATATTATGTCTGATGCCAACTGAGCATTTTCTTGACTTCACCTTAATGTAAGGAAATACTTCCTAATCATTAGAGCTATCCAAAATGGCTGCCTTGAGAGGTACTAGGTTTCTTTTCACTGGGGGTCTTCAAGTAGAACCTTGATAACCTCCTTTTGGTGATGTTGTAGAAGGGATTCTTGTTCAGCTATTGGTTCACCTAGGTGACATATAAAATCTGATCCAACTCTGAAGTTCTCTAATCATTACCTGAGTGAAGGAACTTTGAAAAATAATATCCCCTGCTGATGGGTTTCGTTGATTGGGTCCTAAGGCTGTCAATCATCAGTCCTTCAATAATTGACAAAGAAACAGCTGTTGAGGTTGTCACATTGCAGCAACTTTCAAGGAAAAAGTTGAAAGCCTGGTTTCCCTCCTGGAATCCTCAGAGAGGCTGCATAGGAGGTGGGAAGAAGCTGAGAGTACTATTAAGCATCCTGTGTGTGCTGAAGGGACCATTAGAAAATCTGACCTGAGAAGTTAAGGATCAGTATGGAAAGAATCTTGGGTTTTTTTGAAGCAACTGGTGCTCCTCACTATCTGAACAATTCTATTAGGGCTATAAATGTACTGTAAGGCAGAGACCCCAAATAAAAATATTGCCTATAATGATGAATAGAATGACTTACCATGTACTCATTTTTTCATTTTAAACTGACATAGCTGCAGTTTCTTTCTGTAGCTATTTAATCTTGGTGGGTCTGAGAATGAGAGGAAGGAAAAAGAACGGAATTACTTGTGAATATGCATACCTCTATTTTACGTTTTTCATGTGATCTCCTCACCACCTGAGATTTTGGTATCTGAAGTGGCATGGCTCTTCACAAATCCTTATGACATTTCCTTAACTATTGCTTTGAGTAGAACCAGAGGTATGCAAAGATGGAACAGGTGGATATCTATGGTATGATTTCAGTGGGAGAAGGTTTCTCTGATCATTTTCTATCTCACTCTTCTTATGCTGCCCAATTCCTGAAATGTCACCATTAAAGCTATATTCCTTGGACTACTCTAATAAAAATATGTCTGTGAGATTATTTTATAGAAACTGAATTGGAAGGGACCTTAAGGGTGATCAGTTTCAACTCCCTGTCTAGTTCAGGCATCCCCTCTGTGTCAGCCCTGACAGGTGTTTTGCCTAGCCCTTAGATGAATCAGAAGCAGACCATTCCATTTTTGGACAATTTCAATGATTTGGTGATTTTTCCTCCCATTGAGCTGAAATCTGTGCCTCTGAAACTTCTCCATATTACTCTTTGTTTTACCTTTTGGGTCAGGGAGGCAAAATCTAATCCCTCTTCTTCATGGCAGCTTTTCAAATACTTGACAATAGCAGGTTTTTGAATTGAGCGTTAAACAAAATCTGGGGTGAGGGTGGAGAGAGCATGAGAGTAGATAGTACTTGATGGGTATGTGAAGAGAGTGCTGCTTAGAGAAGTCAGGGTAAAATGTCAAGAAGAGGGTCTGGGGGTGCCCAAGACAAATTTTGCCTGCTTTATGATTTTGAGCAGGACTAGTCCTGGCTAAGAGGGTTTTGCAGTATGAGTTCCATTTAAAAGATCAAATGCAAAATCCATTTTCTTTGTACAATTCTCCCTTTCTGTTTCCTCTCTTCCCACTTGCTTCAGGGAGGTTTATGGTTTAAAAAATTAGAGTGTGGATCTATTTTCATTACTGAAGGATTTGCAACCCTGAACTGAGCATGTCTCTGTTCACATTTGCATCTATCATCCTTTAAGCTGATTTTCAATGCCAAAGAGCTATTTTAAATGTTTTCCAAATGTATGCTATTGAACTCTTCTCCATACTTGTGCTATCCAATTCTACTGGTCTTTTATCTGGTGGCTGTTTTTCATGAGAAAAACTCAAGGATAGGAGCCAATTCCAAGTTGGGGTAGGGATGAAGGATCAATCAATCAATTTGTCAATAAACAAAATATAATAAACATCAATAAATATCAGTCGATAAACATCTATTAAGTACCTACTATGTGCCAGACACTGTGCTAAGCACTGGATCAGGACCAGATGGGTCACTGAGTACTTGAGGTCCAGTGGGTGCAGAGTTTTGAGATTCTATGAAGGACTGGTGGCCTGGTAGAGCCTTATCTCCTGAATATTTCAACTATCTTAGTTGTTCTTTATTAATCAGAAAAAAATATAGACCAGTGTCAGAGAAGTGATTAAAGTACTTAGAGTGCCATAGTAATAGTAGCACTCATTTTTTAGTAGTGTTAGGTAGTCATAATTTATGAATTATAAGCTGCTAAGAGATTTCCTATATAAGTTTTGTGGAATTGGTTATCAGTTTCTGGCATAATAATTGTCCCTGTACACTGCTTAAGGTTTTACAAATTGCTTCTATAGCCATTATCTAGTTGGATTCCCATGACAATTCTTTAAGATAGGGTGAATGGTTATGATTATCTCCATTTCAGAGTTGAGAAAAATGAAAGTCAAGTAGGATTTTAACTCAGTTCTTCAGCATTTGACTTCTAGACGCAGAGATGTAGGCTTTGTTAGCTTTATGGTAGAGGGCAACTTGTCCAATGGCAGTTAAATGTCTGAAAACTAGGGCAATGTGCTCATGCTAGGCACGGCCAATTTTGAGCCCCATTCTAGGATGTAGTACTGGTAGAAATGATAGTGAAGACATAATTTTAGTATCTGAATTGCAAGACTGCTTAAATCAGAAAGGTTAGCAAAAGGGAACCAAAGTAAAGAGGCAAATGGTGAAATATTTTCAGGAGGAATTAAATAGAAACCTTGTTAACAAGCTGATCATACTAGTAGCTGACCACCTCAAACTTTATTGTACCAATGTACTTCTTGTGGTGAACAATGACTATTGAAATAGTAAATCTGGTTAAACTCCAGAAAGCTTGCTTCTGTCAATATGTATTGTCACTTTTACACTTGGTATTGTGGTTGTTTGTCCTTTTTAAAGGAGACCGATGAAATCAGGAGGGTAATGTCTTGACTTGCAAGTGAATTGGAATTAAGTGAGGAAGTGCTGTGTAAAGTCATCAGCCTCATTCTGTCCTTCAGGGTCATCTGAGTCCAGTGGCAAGACGTAGATCAGGATAACTAGAGATGACCCCAGGAGCAGTGGGAGACCTTGTCCTTTTTAAGCTAAGGTTTTTCCCAGGTCTCTGTCTGAGGCAACACTCATTCAGTGACTTAAGATTAAGTAAGAAATGAGGCAAAGGATGGTGTGGTTTGCCTACTCAAAAAAAATCAAACTGGGAGGGGAAGACCCTCAGAGTTTCTGGCCTGAACAGAAACAATTGCTATTTACACTCACTCTAAGCCACCAAATAGTGACCAAGTGAAGCCTGGGCTGGGACCTATTATTGGTCAATCAGTGAGAGCTAGAGTGATTTGGGTTTAAAATATGGTCAAGTTTGAATCCCAATGGACTTTTCAGAGCCTGGTTTTCCAGTGCTTTATTTCAATAAATCATAAATGAAATTACTTGGGACATAAGAGTTAATTGTCCCATTTTTTAAATGATTGAATTAATAAACAGAGAAGAGAAAAAAAAATCTAGCCCATTAACCCCAAGATATCTTGTGAGGTGTCAGCAATCAAAATTTATATTCCTTTGGGCAAAGCACCCGCATGTAAGGGTATGATTCCCCATATGGACAGATGTAGAGGAGGGAGAAGAGGGAGGAAGGGAGGGAAGGAGGTAGGATAGGAGGAAGGAAGGAAGGATGGAAGGATAGAAGGAAGGAACATTGCCCAACTGGAATTGGCCAGATGGGTCCCCAGTGGGGCAGCTACTACTACTATTCATGGATTGTTGTTTGTCCTTTGTTCTGAAAGAGGACTAATGACGTCAGGAGGGTGATGTCTTGACTTATGAGTGAATTGGACTTAAGTGCGGCAGACTTATGCAAAGTCATCAGCCCCATTCTTTCCTCTTGGGATAATGGAGGCAGAAAGGCAGGTAAAGTGTCAGAAATGGAAGAGACCTTAAAGGCCACAGTCCAATCCCATCACTTTACAAAATCAGAAAGGGAGATAGAGGTTAAGTGACTCACTCAAGGTCACACAGGTAGTGAATGTCTGAGGCAGGATTTGAACTGATGTCTTTCTGACTTTAGGTATTGGGCCCTATCCCTTACACCATGTTAGATTTTAAGGTCTATCTTTATTTTATATTAATAAGAGATTAAAAAGCATCATCTTTCTCCCCTTAAAAATAAATATACATAATTCCATTTCTCACTGTGACAGAAGTGTTAGGAGAATGGTATCATAGGTTTAGAGTTGTAAAGAGCCTTATAAGTCCAACTCCTTCATTTTATAGACTAGTTAACCGAAATCCAGAGGATTTAAGTGGCTTGCCCAAACTAGAATTTGAATCTAGGTCTAATGACTCCAAATTGCACACTCCTGTCATTGCAACAAGATGAAATAGAATTAAGGTTATTGCAGGAAGCAGTATAATGAATTGGGAAGCTCTCTGGATTTGGAGTCAGGAGACTTGCATTAGAATCCTGGCTCTGCCACTTACTGCCTGAGTGACTTAAGTGAACAAGTCTCTTCATCTCTCTGGGTATCAGTTTCCCCATCTGCACAATGAAATAGTTGGACTAGAAGACTTCCAAAGTCCCTTCTAGCTCTAAATATAAGATTCCACTAATATGTTTTGTGAATATATGTATATAGAGTATGTGTATAGATATGTGTATTGTATATGCATATATATAATACACATATGTATATTTAGAGTGGTCTTAGTAGTCAACTATAGTATGGCCAGCTTGTTAATAGATTTTCTACTTAATTCCCTCTGTAAATGTTTCATCATTTGCCTCTTTATTTTGGTTGCCCTTTGCTAACCTTCCTGATTTAAATAGTATATATGTACTATTATATATACTATCTATTATTACTACTACTACTACCACACACACACACACACACACACACACACACATACACACACACACACACACACACACACACACACACACGTACACAGAGGCAATATAACCAGAGTTTTGTTCCCATATGTGAAAAACTCAATCCAGTTGGAGGGTGAGGGGGATGTGTTGGGGAGAGAACATACTCAAAGTTAGGGTTCACTGGCAAGATTATATAACCTAACGGTGGGCCTGGTTGAGAATAGGTGTAAGAGGAGGAATTCCTAATCAGATTCAGATGTGGTAGAAGGTTCTCTGGGTCCTTTATTGATACCAGGTTTGAGCAAAGTTCCAATAGTGGCAGTTTCTTTTTTGGAGCCACATACTGGTGGGAGGATCCAATGTTAACTAAGGCAGCATGAGGAGAATGACTCACGGCTCCTGCAGTGGATCCAGAGTTCATCCAGTCAAAAAGCTGTAAGCTTTTTCTGCCTGCCACAGAATTAACAGTGGGAAAAGTACAGCTGTCTCTTTGGTTTGTATGCTTCTATGGGCGTTAGGACCACTTTGCCTAAGAGATTCCTTATTGAAGTCTTATCATTATAATCATACTATCAAACAATAACTGTGGCATCAATAACATCACAATAACAAAAATAGGAAGTTTGCAATTATTATAGCTATTAAGCTTAAAACTTACTTAAGCTTAAGTAGCTACTAATTTTAAACTTAAAATGGAAAGCGCAAAACTTTACTAAGACTTTTGGGACACCTTGTATATGAATGCATACAGAAATATATTCATACATACATATTCATAGATATATTTATATAATTCCTAGCACCATAAGATTTTAAGATAAAAAGGACCTTCAGTGTTGTATACTCCAACTTCCTTATCTTAAAGAAAAGTAAGACCAAGAGAGGTTAAAGTGACTTGCCCAAGGTTACACAGGTAAAGTGGTAGAGCCGGGATTCAAACCCAAGTCTTGACTCCTGATGCACTGCTCTTTAGAAAATATTTACTACTTTCATTTTTAGAGGAAATGATAAGGTAAAGCCAACAACTGAAACCAGAATAGTAATTGTTTCAAAGCAAGAGGATTTTTTTCTTTTAGGGAAAGAACACATTTGATTGCTCTTTTGAACCAGACACCATTTTTTTTTCAGTCTCAAGACCTATGTTCTATCATATTAGAGACATGGATAGAAGACCATTGCCTATTGTAATGGATGAAAGCTCATTTGTCCAGCTCCCCAGGACCTGGGTCTGGACAGTCGTAATCCTCTATCTTACATATTGACTGATTGTGTGACCTCTTGCAGGTGATGAAGAGAGGATTAAAAGTGGGAACGGGGCATAGAGAAATGGGCCCATGTAGGACAAATAATGATGGAGTGAGAAAAAAGGAAGGAAAATATGAAGAGAAAATAGAAATGAGCACTACCTTGAAAGGCAAGATAAGAAAAGGATAGAAGAAAAAATAAAGCAAAAAAGAGCTTTGGTGTTTCTATCTTAATTCTATCATTCAAAATGGCAGCAGAAAAACAAATTTCCACATATTTGAAAGTATCTTTCATTAATTCTTGCAGAAATCTCTCCAATAGCACTTTGTACCTCTCTGATACATTTACCATGTTCTTCTCTGTGTTATAGTTATTTAAGTATATATCTTATTGCCCTTATTATATTGGAAGCTCCTTAAGAACAGGAATAGATCATCTTATGTCAACTTCAACAAGATAGCTCACTTACAAATATTAACAGAAACATCACTGATGCTTTTTAAATAGCATCCTTGAGAAAAAAAGCAAAATAAACACTAGCACTAGTGTTTCATCATATTGGTTATTTAAGGCTTTCCTTTCACTGCAAACTCTGACATGGACACCTATGCCCAGACTTTTGGCAGCTCTGTCTTCTGACCTTTGGAAACTCACAGAATTGCAGCCTAAGCTCTGCCAACTCCAATATTCTTTCACCTTCCTTTCAGGAAAAAATAGATACAATGGGGATAGATGTGGTAGCAGGGCTATGTGCTTGTGGCTTCATGTCAACCTCAGTGTGAAGTGTAGTCACAGGATAGCTCTCTCTCCTTGTCCAATAACAATAACAGTAGTTATTGTCTCTTCATTTGAATACAACTGGGTGGGAAGGAAAATAAAGTTGAATTGCTGGAGCTTCTTGTGTGGATGCTTGGTTTCAGCTCAGAAGCCAATAGAGAAACCTTTCATCATCATGCAGCGAACTGATTAGAAATAACTATAAGTTATTTCTGCATGCTCTAAAGTTTATATAGGGAAATGCATCAAGCTGAGGATGTTGCACATGGATGCAGGGGCTGGGCTTTCATTGGACAGTCTTCCATTACATAAATGTGAGCTATTATTTTGACATTGATTGATATGATTATGCAGCTTATTATTTAAATGTAAAAAGAACATAAAAAGTTCTTCATTTATCTTTATAACCACTTCTTTCCTTCCTTCTTTCCTTCCCCCTTCCTTCCTCCCTTCCTCCTTCCCTCCGTTCTTCCCTCCATTCCTCCCTCCTTTCCTCCCTACCTCCCTTCCTTCCTTCCTTCCTTCCTTCCTCTCTCCCTCCCTTCCTTCCTCTCTTCCTCTCTTCCTCCCTTCCTTCCTCCCTCCATCCCTTCCTTCCTCCCTCCATCCCTTCCTTCCTCCTTCCCTCCCTCTTTCCCTCCCTTTCTCCCTTTCTTCCTCCCTCCCTCTATCCCTTCCTTCCTCCCTCCCTCCTTCCCTCCCTTTTTCCCTTCCTCCCTCCCTCCCTTCCTTCCTCCCTCCCTTCCTTCCTTCTTCTCTCCTACATTGAAACAAAAAATGGAGGAGAAGGCCACTGTGCATGCTCTATAGACTCTTAAGAACTGAAAGGAATCTTAGATATCACCTGTTCCAACTCTCTCATTTTATAGATGAGGAAATTGTTTCAGAAAAGTGAAGCAACTTGCCCATAGCCACAGAAATAGAAAGTGATAAAACCAGAATCCAAACTTCAGGTTTCCTACCTACAAGTCTAACACTCTTTCTGCTAACTATGTTAAAAGAGTTTCCTTATTCTACATACTTTTTAAAGTCAGTAGACTCTGGGCGAGGCATGTGGTAGCTACATACCTTCTTCCAGAATAAAGTATGTGGGCTTTGTGAAAACTGTTTTCTTTCCTACTCAGATATCTATTTGCTCACACTTGTTTCTAATTGTTCAGATCACTATAAATATTATTTATGAAATTGCAAACTTCTTAAAAACAGGAGCCGTGGTTTGTTCATCTTTGTTTCCTTCATAGTGCCTAACATAATGTTGAGTATGTGATAGGCCCTCAATAAATGTTTGTTGAATTGAATTACTATTAGTATTTGCTAAAGGATTGGTAATGTTAACTTGTCACCAGTAACTGTGCCAATTGAATCTTGGCTCGTTGTCTGGTGGATCTTGCCAACCCAAATATCTGGGCAAGGTAAAGGCAATACCATAGAAAAATCAAAGTGCACATCCAGCCACCAAATGCCAGCCCCATTCTGGCTGTGTATGTCCTGGTTTTTTTGGTGAACTGAGCAGTCTTCTTTATGAGCAGCCTTGGCTAAAGCACAAAACTAACAATGTTTTGTTTTTTTTCTGCTCAGTAACTGATCTTGCCATGGCCAGGAAAGAACTAAGATCCTTAAAAACTATCTAAATATCTTAACGATTCACTATTTTAAAAATATACAAGTTTAGACTTCTTTTATATATTAAGGAGTTATATGAAGTGAACATATTGTATAGATGGATTGTAATTTCCAAAAGTAAGGAGTTAAAATTTGAAAATGTGACAACGTAATGTGGGACTTTAGTTTGACATGACATTTGACTTAGAAACATTTATAAAAGCTACTGTGATACATTTAAAGTAAACTATTTAAACCAACAAGGTATTCTGAACAGAAAAACAAAAAGCTCAGATCTGGACATGTGTCAGGTCTCCTTCAGCATTAAAGTACTATCATTTGGCACCATTGCATGAACACTGAGATTGATGTGATATACAAGGAACTGATTCAAATTTATAAGAATAAGAGCCATTTCCCAATTGATAAATGGTTTAAGGATATGAATAGGCAGTTCTCATGGGAGGAAAACTAGGCTGTTTATAACTATATGAAAAAATGCTCTAAAATCACTATTAATTGGAGAAGTTCAAATTAAAGCAATTCTTAGATTCTACCTCACATGTATCAGAGTGGCAAAGATGACAAAAAGAGAAAATGTTAAATGCTGGAGTAATGGTGAGAAAACTGGCACATTGGCACACTATTGATGAACCTGTAGATGGGTATTTAACCATTCTGGAAAGCAATTTGAAATTATATACAAAAAGTAATTAAATTAGCATACTCTTTATTCTATAACTATGCCTATATATAAAAGTTATCAAAGAAAGAGGGAAAAGGTCCTATATGTACACTATCTGTCTATCTATTTATCTCAGCTTTTCTTGTGGTGGCAAAAAATTGGAAAATAAGGAGCAATTAGGTCAGGGATGGGGAATCTGCGGCCTCAAGGCCACATGTGGCCAGTGGACAGAGCTAGGTGGTGCAATGGACAGAGCACAGAGTTAGGAAGAACTGAATTCAAATCCAGCCTGAGACACTTAACTTGCTGTGTGACCCTGGGCAAGTCACTTAACATCTATTTGCCTCAGTTTCCTCAATGGGACAATGGGGATAATAATAGCACCTACCTCCCAGGGTAGTTGTGAGAATCAAATGAGGTACTAATCATAAGGTGCTTAGCACAGTGTCTGACATATAGTAGGTGCTAAATAAATGTTAACTCTTATCATTATTACTTGAGGAATGACTGAATAAATTGTTGATATGTTAATGTGAGAGAATGTGTTTTAAGAAATGAGGAAATAGATGATTTCAAAAATACATGGAAATATTTATATAAATGATGAAGAATGAAATAAGCAGAACCAGGAGAATAATTCATATAACAACAACACTATAAAAACAAACAGTTTTGAAAAGCATAAGAACTATGATTGATAAAATGACCACTCATGATTCCAGAGGATCAATAAAGAAACATGCTGTCTATAATAGAAGGGTGATGGATGTAAGGTGAGGAATTAGAGCTATATTTTTTGTATATAGCCATTGCAGTAATTTGTTTTGTTTGACTATGAAAATTTGCTGCAAGAAATTTATTTTTATTTTCTTTTTCCAATGGAGTAGAAGGTGGCAGAGAAAAAATTTCTTGCTGTTGTTCAGTTTTTTCAGACTCTTAGTGACTCCATTTGGGGTTTTCTTGGCAAAGATACTGTGGTGGTTTTCCATTTCCTTCTCCAGCTCATTTTACAGATGAGGAAACTGAGGCACACAGGTTTAAGCGAGTTGCCTGGGGGTCACACAGCTAGTAAGTGTCTGAAGCCAAACTTGAACTCATGTCTCTATCCACTGCACTACTGAGCCTTCTGTTAATTTTTATAATTAGAGGAGGGTGGGTACTGCAGATGTGGAATGTTTCATGTCCTTCATATGAGGTCAATGTCTTATTAATTTTCCTTAATTATTTTACTTTTTTTACAAGGGATCTCTCATGGAGTACATTTGTGTGTGTGTGTGTGTGTGTGTGTGTGTGTGTGTGTGTGTGATCTATAAATGTTTGTAATGTAAAAACCAGATACATTAATAATACTTTTTAAAAAAGGAAAAGTGTACCTGTCCTGTAATCAGGATAGATAAATAGATAGGTATTTATTAAATACTTAATATGTACACAAGCAGTTCCTGAAGATACAAATCAAAGAAGTGAGATAGTTCCAACCCTCAAGGAATTTACATTCTAGTGGGAAAAGACAAAACATAAAGGAGAGTTAGAAAAGGGGTGGAATGGGGGTAGTCCCTCAGAGAGAGTTACCAGAGAGTTTCAAGTAGAGGGGTTTTGCAGGGGAGGAGACGAGGAGGTGACTGGAGAGAGTCTAGACTTGAGTGAGGTGATCTGGGTTACAATCCTTGCTGGACACCTAGCTGCACAACTTTGGGCAAGTCAATTCATCTCTCTGTTTCAGCTTCTTTACCTACAAAAAGTAGACAACAATGTAGGATGTCCTAAAAGTCTTAGACTCTTGGGACTCTCTATACTTGATGAGGTTATGAAGAAAGAACATTCAAGTGCTATATTCATGTGAGTCACAAAGAAAAAATAAAACAGGAAATGGCAGATCTAGAAGGGACCTAAGAAGGCATATAATCCAAACCCAAAATTTTAGAGATGAGGAAATTTAGGCATATAGATGCTAAGTGACCTGCCGATAGTGACAGAGATAACATGGCCAAGACTAAAACTCAAGGAATTCTGTTTTCCAGTCCAGGGTGCTTTCTACACCCTGTGGGAACCAAAGGCCAAGGAAGCAGATATCTAGCATGAAATTGTTGATGCCAACTCTAGTCACACGGCAGATAGTGAGCTCTAAAGGCAAAGAAGCCAGGGATTGGCCACTTTAACTACAATCCTAGAAAAAGAGCTCACCGAACTCAAGGGAGATGCCTTTGTGGAAACCACCCAGATAAGCACCAATCCTGGCCTCTGCTGTTGCAATTGGGACTCTGCCTCTGGGCACCAAAAGGGTCTACTCTCATTTAAGTCTTTCCTGGTGCAGCCATTTTTAAGGTTCATGTTCTAAACGTGAGGCCTTGCCTCGTAATGTCTGCTCAGTTTAACCCTGTGTGTGAGAGTCAAATGCATCTCATTATATAGTTGAGAACATTTTTGATATCAACCCTCAAGGCCCAAATCAAGGCCTGCTTCCTTAACTGAGCCATATCCTATTTGAAGACAGTATGGATCTATTCCTTCTCTGAACTCCTAGAACTCTTAACATATTACTTAACTTTACACTTTCTTTTATTGTTCTCTATAGAGAGACAGAGAAGTTTAGTATTGACCAGAATAAAAAATCAAAGCTAATTTAAAAAAAATTGTTACTAACAGGTACACATAATCAAATTAGGAATGTGAGTCAGAAGGCTAGGGAACAATTAGTGGTCTTTCTTGCTCAGTTTAGTTTGTTGTTCTGTAGGGTCATTTGCAAACCCATCCAGAGGTGATCTGGGGAGTGAAGTAGTCTATATAGCCTAATTTTCACACAGTGCTGGTGAAATTTCTTTGCTAGAGTTTCCAGAAATTGGCTTTGGGGGTACAAATGATTAAATTGGGGTCATAAATTGTTAAATAAGAATTACAAGGGATTTCTAGCTCCAAGTCAGAGAGTTGTCTGGGATAATGATCTGCGATTCAGTCCCAGACATAGGTAGTTAAAAGAATAAACTTAATCCTCAATGGAGGGCATTTTGCTTGACTTTTCTTTGATGGGCTGGGTGTTTTTGGCTCATAGTCTTGGGCATGATTAAGGAGTTGTTATCCTGTGCTTATTAAAGAAGTGCTTTCTCATCACTGCACCTAAGAAGATAGGAAGCAAGATGCTTAATAGAGGGCCCTAAAGAGATGAAGCCCAGAAGCTTGTAGCAAATAGAACAGTAGAGGGCAACAGATATGGAAATGTAATGTCCTCTGGGAAGCAGCAGAGATATGATGCCCAGTAGAAAACAGACTTGATTCCCAGTGGGGAGTGGTTGTGAAGCAGCATCCAAAGGGGAGTAGGCACTGCAAAGACCACCACTCAACTGGGACCAGACCCAACAACGGAAGCGTGATAACATCGTTGGGAGTCAGCAACAGGCCTGTAGTATCAGCAGCATGAATCGCCTATTCCCCAACATGCCCAGCTTACATGTGTTCCCTAATATGTGTGTTTTCTAAGCAATTCTACTCTACCTGTTGATGATACATGTATTTGTGGGAGAATTTGCTCCAGGCTTATGGGGAAATACTTTATTACTATTTTTCTTAATATCTTATTTCATCAAACACCTTCATATTGAACTAATTGTGTTCCTCTGGTTGAATGATAAAAGTAAGCACATTGATGGGTTCATGAGCTATGGCTTTGAGTGGGTGCAAATCCACACAATACCTTAAATATGGGTTAGTTTTTCTGAGGGTCCCACGTGTGAGGGGAGTGTGCCCCAAGTGCTCCATAATTACTTTTTTGAGTAAGTTCTATACTTCTCCCACAATCCCTAACAGTGCAGGGACCTTTTAGATGTTCTGTAAATGTTGATTGATTGGTTAGGTGATGATATTAGGAGTTAGGAGAGTCCTACTTTCAAATCTTGCCTCTGAAACTCACTAGCTATGTGATTGTGGACATATCACTTTATTCCACTATTTTTTCATCTATGAAATGGGCATGAAAAATCTGTGGTACCCACCTTACAGTCTTGTTGTAAGGATTAGCATTTTACATAAAGTATGTGAAGATTAAAACCTTGAATGTCAGCTATTTTGATTGATTGATCATTTGGCATGTGCCTGTTGTGGAATGTTCTGTGGTCCAGCACAGGAAGCTCTGGCTTGTGTGCTATGAGGAAGCCTTTCTGAAGTCTTCACTATTCTCAATTTTAAAGGTCCTTGCAACTGGGGGAAGAGGAAGGGGAGGAGTGGGCCAGCATCAGTTCTCCCTCCCCTTGAGGCATGTGGAATGTCTGAGGCCATGGGACTAGAAGGAGGATATCTGGCTAGATGTGATATACTTCTCTTTCTCAAACTCATCTCCTAATTTTCTCAGCAACAGTCACACAGCGCAAGAAATACTTGAGTACAATTGACTTGGATTATTGTTATTTATCCATCCTTATTAATAGCTGCAGATTTTGAACCTTTCACCTAGGGAGCTGAAATAGGCTCCAGACACATTAATTACATTTTAATGTCACTCTCCAAAACCATTACATTTCACAAGGTCCCTCACCTCTTTTCACTGAAGCTTTATTTCTCTCCCCCACGCCCCTTTCTCATCATCGCATTACAAGTGGGTTTGCAATAGCAGAATCTTAATGACACATCAGAAAGAAAGAAAGAAATGAAAACTTGGCATTCTTTCTAAAGTCTTACTAACTTTATTTGATGTACTATTATCACAACAAAAGTTTCAGATTTCTTATGACTTGATTATTAATACACTAAAGGAATATGCAAGATGACGTGAAAGGCCTATTCAGCTGAAATATTATCAGGTCTGGAATTTTCTTTTAGATTTGTCTCTCACTTATCTAGTCAGTAGACTTGAAAGTTAGGGAAAATGGCTCAAATTTCAGTTCTCCAATTAATGCTTTTTTGTGTGTCAGTTACAGCATCAAGCGGTAGGAAATTTTGGGAGCTTTTAAAAAAAAAGGAATGTTGGCTCCAGTTCTTATGGGGAAAATTGACTTGGTTATTAGACACCTTGGATTTAAATAGCTATGAAGTCATAGAATCTTCAAACTAGGAGGGATTTCAGCTTTTTCATATTTAAAACTTCATTATACTTGGATCTAGTAAAGAATTAAGTAAATTCACCTTCCTTCCTTTTTTGCAGAGGCGGGGGACTATGGGCATGGAACGTCACATATGCTGTCAGACTTGGTTGATATATATTGTTTAATTTTGTTGAACTACTTTTTCCTCTTTCTTTTTCCCTCTTTGTTAAAAGAAATGAGTAGAAAAGAGAGGATCTATTGAGAAATGAAAATGATCTAAAAGTAAAAGGTATTATTAAAAATATAAAAAAAGAACCCCAACCCTTCAATGTGGAGGATTCCAATAACAAGCCAGATTCTCCTCTAGCCTAAGGTACTTTTTGGTTTTAAGTTTGATGCCTTTGGGAGCTGCATTTGCTTTTGGAGGTAAACTGTGCCCTAATTAGTGCCTTGAGGATGGCCCTTATGCAACATTATATATAACAGGAGTCCTAAAAAATTAAAGTTTTTGATGGTGCCTAATTTACAAGCAGAGATTAGACAAGAGACAAGGAGACTGATTCAGTTTGTGTTACTGCTTTTCAACATAGGTAACCAGTTGACTTTAGATAAAACAAACTTGGTTCTGCCAACAGGAAAATTTGTAAAAAATCATTCACTTTTTGTACGTGCATTAACCCCTTCTTGCCAAAAGGAGTAATTTAATAACTGTTTTCTCTCAGAGTATCCCAGAGGAATCCATACAAGGTAGAAACATGGGTCTCTGGAGCCCCAAGGAAATGAGTCTCGGGGAGATGAGTTTTCCATCTAGCCAAGGTTTATGCCTTTAAGCACCTTTTATTTTTGCCATTTGGGATGGGAACATATGAAAAAACATATTGCATACACTGTGAGGGCAAGGATCTAAAGCCACAATGTCGATGTCTTTTGTGCCTCAGTCTAGTTGCTGTCCTGGGAATTGGAGAAAGGCTGCAATGACCATACCTGGCCACTAGGGGAACTCCAGCACTATTTAGAGTGTGCATAGCGCCCTCTTCTTAACTTCGTCGTCAGTTTTAGAATTTATTTTTCATCTTCAAAATATTGCTTCGAAAGCTCTCAAAAATTCTTCTAATGTTGTCACTAACACACAGCCAGACCTAGTTATGAATCCCAAGTCCTAGAACCGAAGGACGTCAGAGGATATTCATTCCAACCTCCGCTTGAGCAGGTATCACCTCTACCACAATCCTAGTAAATGGTAGTCTAGCCTCTGCTTGAAGACCTCCAGACGTGGCGGTAAATACTGAGACAATCTGGGTTTTTTTGGACAGCATTAATTTTTCCTTGCACTGAGCTAAAATCTGACTGACAACTTCCTTCCACTGCTCCTAGTTCACCAAGCAAAAGGAAAAGGGACGGGGGAAGGCGCAGTTAGTAGAGCACCGGCCCTGGAGTTCAAATCCGGCCTCAGACACTTGAAAACTTACTGGCTGTGTGACCTTGGGCAAGTCATTTAACCCCAACTGCCCTGCCTTCCCCCTTCCAAAAAAAAAGGAAAGGGAACAAGCATTTATTAAGTGCCTACTATGTGCTAGGCACTGTTCTATGCATTTTACAAATGTCTCATTTGATCCTCACTCTCAACAACCCTTGGAGATAGGTCCTATTAATATCCCCATTTTACAGCTGAGGAAACAGGCAGACAGTGATCAAGTGATTTGTCCAGAGTCGCACAAGTAGTTAATTGCTCGAGGTCAGCTTTGAACTCATGTCTTCCTGACTCTAGGTCCAGTACCCTATCTTCTGCATCACCTAGCCCTAAGCAGAATGAGTTTAATCTCTTTGCCAAATGACAGCCTTATGAATATTTGAAGACAGCTATGCTATTCTCTCTCCCTGTACCGCCTACCCACACCCAAGTTTTTTCTTAATAAACTAAATGTTAATTTTGGAATTTTCTAAAGAATCTTTATGAAGAACAAAGAAAAAAAATTCAATAAAGATAAAAGCATATAAAAGGCTAGTCTTACAGAGTGCAGGATCCCCATTCTAGGGTATGTATGTAGTGTGTAGCTCTAGACTGTTTGGAAAATCCTGTTCCCAACCCTCCCGCTTTCCCCTCAGTACTTGGATGTTTCTTCCTTTCCCTTTTTCCTTTGGCTCCCCTCACCTTCATGAGTGAGGCTAGGAAGCAAGACACAGCCCCGTCCACATGAATAGAAGAACAATAGGTCTTGAGGAAGCTCGGGAATCTGGCCTTTTCATTTTGGTGAGGATACACAGTTGGCTGCACAATCGAGCGATTGTACAGAAGAACGTGGAGAGGAGGAAGCAAGAGGGAATTTCTGAGAGAATGCGTGCGAAGGAGCTCTAACTACTGAGGCTGGTTGTGGAATGTGATTCCCTGTACATCCTTAAGTACAGAACAGGCACACACATGTACTTGGAATGGTGTAGGAAAGACTATCTTGCAAGAAAGAATTACTTGTTTCTTTTGTGTGTATAGGTTAAAAATAATTTTCATAAACCACAGAGGTGAGGGAATGAACTAGATCAATAGCCTGGCTGCCATGTGTGAGATGACCTCTAGTAGTATTTATAATTTAACTATTTACTTTGGCTCCTGCCATAAGTTAATAATTGGCTTTTATTTGGTAAGATAAGAAGTGCATATCATCTCGTTGAGGACTCATCAAAAGCTATTTCTGTCTTTTTGCCAATTATGTTGGCGATTTGGTGGGCAAGTGGGACTAGGTGAATTGGTTATCTGGGAGGAGGAGGAGGAGGTTTGATCCAGTCACAGAAGTTCATGTCCGAGTTATAACGAATAATTTTTCTTACCAGGGGCTAGCACTACCAAATGTGCTATGAGTAAGTAGCTTGAAAGCTACCCTCAACTCCTTTTTTTAAAATAAATTTATTTTTTATTTTTAGTTTACAACACTCAGTTCCACAGGTTTTTGGGTTCCAAATTTTCTCTCCCTCCCTCTCCTCCCCACTCTCCCCCAATGTAGGTTCTATATATACCTTCACATTGAGCTTATTTACATAATAGTCCAGTTGTAAAGAAGAATTATAACCAATGGAATGAATCATGAGAAAGGAGAAATGAAACCAAAAAAGAAGGGAAAAAAAGAGAGCAAAAAGTTTCTGAATCTCCATTCAGACTCCATAATTCTTTCTCTGGGTGTGCATAGCTTTTTTCCATCATGAGTCTTTTGCAGCTGTCTTTGAACCTTGCATTGATGAGAGGAGCCAAGTCTATCAGAGCTAGTCCTTATAGATACCGTGTGTCTGTAATTGTGTATGTTCTGCTCCCCTCACTCAGCATCAGATCACTTAAGTCTTTCCAGGTTATAATGAAATTTGTCTGCTCCTCATTTCTTATAGCAAAATAGTATTCCATTACATTCATATGGCACACCTTTTTTAGCCATTCCCCAACTCATGGGCATCCCCTTGATTTCCAATTCTTTGCCACCACAAAAAGAGCTGCTATAAATATTTTTTGCACATATGGGTCCATTTCCCTCTTGTATGATTTCTTTCAACTCCTCTTTTAATGAAAATGCTATTGGAACTGGGACGGGAGAGGGAAACACACTTTGGGATGAGATCTCAGGTCTTAGGACATGAGGCCTGGTGGATAGGGGCCCTTTGGGCCCCTGTTGGTGGGGAACCCTGAGAAAGACAACAGGGTAGAACCCAGAGGAGTTCACCTGAGGATTAGTTTCCAGGGAGGGAAACACGCATCATTTGGTAGTCTCTTATTTTAACTAATTCCTTTTTCTAACCAGGTACTGAATTCAGCTATTTCTACCTGTTAAAGGAGTACAAATACTGTCTGTGCCTCAAACATCTTGGTGCTCTGTAGCAAAATCTCAGTCATCCTGCCTAATTATGTATGGCTCCAGTCAAAATCTGAGACTTATCAGTGTAGAAGACCTCCAGAGGGTCTTCCTGACCTCTCATTTCCTGGAAGCAACTCCGAAACAGGTCATATATGATCATCAGACACAGATTGCTTTTTGGATCTGCTAGCCTTTTTTTACTCCCTGAAGAAGAGAAAGAACTTGGAGATACTTTTCAGTAAAACTGTACTACTGAATGACTGGTTCTAATGTGATTCCATTTTCCTGAATGTTCATGAGAACAATTAGAGAATTCAAATACTGTACTTGTAAATTGCATTTGGGACTTAATTGTGGTGTCTCCCCCTGACTAGAATGCCTCTGTGAGTTACACATCAACTTCCCACTTATTTTTCCCTTTAGCTTGAACCTAATTCAGTTGTGGATCAGAATAAAAGCACTTTGTGGAATCTTTTAAACTCTCCGAAGTTTGCCATTCATTGTACTATTAAAGCCATCTCAATGTCACTCTCAGCTCTGTCACATGTCACTAACAATAAGAGAGCTTTAGGGAATTCAACAAAATAGCTAGGATTCGAATGCTGTTTTTTCTATTTCTTTTTCTAAAAAAAAATATTTCATTGGTATTCAAATTGCTACTGACCCAGGCTATTTTATTAAAAAATATTTTGGATGAAATCCTCCAATGGTTATCTTGCAGGAAAGAATTACTTGTTTCTTTTGTGTGTATAGGTTAAAAATAATTTTCATAAACCACAGAGTAAAATAGATGCAAATGCACAGGCAAATTTAATTATAAAAACATAAGACATCATCTTTCTCACCACTCTGAAGACCTAAAACTATATGGTATTTGAATAAAGAACCAATTTTCCCCGATTAATTCTTGTTCACTTTTAATATAAAGCATCTTTTTTTTTGCAGGGTTAGGGCCATAGGAAGATTCCTTCTTTAAGAAAGTCTGTCTTCATGTTTTATGCCTTAATATTTAGTCCAAAGAACTATTTTGACTACAGCTGGCCGTAGGCACCCAGGCAATTAAAAATGTTTGTTAACCTGAATTCCAGGAAAAGGGAATATCTTCACCTCTGAAATGGGTGTACAGGGGTTTGTGGTGGTGTAGGGGGAGGGGGATCTTCTATGCCTATTAGGAAGACCTCCCAGAGTTCTGCTGAATTGAAGAGAACGTTTCAGGCAGAAAGAGTGACATGTGCATAGACTTAGAAGAAGAAAAGAGTAAAGTAAGTGTAGCTTAATCCCCAGTACCCAACAAGCAGCCCTCAATCTCATTCTCTATTCTGGTGCTGCTCAGCCCTGGCTTTGTGACACCAGGTTGCCTCCAATTAACTCCAAGGGAGCTGAAAAGTTCTCAGAACCAAGCTGTTTTTAATTCACTTTAATTTTTAAAGAAACATATAACATAGAAGCCTTTGGAAGGAGGGAATGGGGTGTCAAAGTACAGAATCAAACATAAACAAGGCACCTTACATGAAAAGGATGGTGATCAAAGCAGGAGGTCATCTTTACCATCTGATATTGTTGGCTATATAAATTGAAAGCGACTCTGGGCAAATCACTTCATGTCTCAGGGCTATGGGCAACAACCTAAGACTGTAAATTGCAGAGAAGGTATCAATCAGTATTGGTAGAGGAAGCTCCCTTGCCTGGGAGTTCCTCATATTAATGAAATCACAGGTCCAGTCCCTATCCCTATAAATTGGGGCTAGGGGCAAAGGTTGCAGAAGAAATTTCCTTGCAAAATAGGCCTCTATCCAGCGGGCAGGGGGGCTTCCTTCTTTAGTGTGTCTCTACCTGTACAACTTCAAGGCATAAACCATATTTAATACCTCTGAGTAATTTGATCTGGCATGTTATCTTGAACATAGGGTAGTCCCCTGAGGGTGTGGGAGTGGGGGTGCGAGCATGGTCTGGGAGTGTGAGGGGTAACCCAGACAGGGGGTACTCCATGAGCAATTATATTTATTTCTACAAGAAGCTGCTGAGGGGCAAGCGTGCCTGTCTGGGATGCCACTGTCTCCTAGGAAAGCAGATGTATTTCTCCACATTCCTTGCAAAGACACAGAGGACATTTCCTCCAATCCTTTTTGTCAACACCTGGTGGGAGTTATCTGAATTTCATTTGGGCATTAACTGCGGTGGGAGTTCAGTTCTCCCCTTTGAGGAGCTGGACATTATTGGATTAAGACCATAGCTGCTGGGAAGCACTCAAGACTCCACAGGGGATTCTTCTATCAAATAATGGGGCCAGTGGTTTATTTTTCCCTTTTCTAGCAAACCCACTCAATGCCAAATCCTGTTTTTGAGGTAACTACATCAATTAATTGGAGACAAGGGAAGAGCAGGTTTTTCCCCCTCTAAATTGTTATTGTCTGAAGGACCAGCCAAATCTGTCATTTGGGAGTTTTCCCCTCAAAATAATTTGGGTTTTGATTAGGCAGGAACTTTAGAGACCACATAGACCAACCCCTTTATTTTCCAGATGAAGAATTGATGACCAGAGAAGTTAAGTAACTCGTTCAGTATCACACAGCAGAATGATGAGCCCATGTCCTCTCAAGCCAATATTTTTTGCACTATACGGTTCTCCCTCCCACCATGATGGTAGGATAAGGAGCTACATCTCTATTTAGGGCTTCAGGACTCATCTGATGGGAGAACAATAATAAAAGAAGCCACCCACTGGAAGCCACTCACAAGTGAACGGACTGTATTGAAAATTAACACTGCAATTTCTCCCTATGGCTTAGATTTACAGGTGATCTTTTCCTTCTGTAAAGATAACATTCTCCATGGAAGGCAATGCATTTTAATGGGTGATTCGCTAGTTTGAATTTCAGGAACAGAAAGTACCCCTGCATGGGTGCACATGAGCTTGGATTGGTGTGTATGGGTTCAAATCTTCCCAAGTAATTTGCTAGCTATGTGACCCTGGGTAAATCATTAAACTTCTCTGAGCGTCAGGTTCATAATTTATAAAATGGAGATTACCTCTGCATTACCTACCTCACTGGGTTGCTGTGACACTCAAATGAGATAAAATATGTGATAATAGCTTACATATTTATAGCATTTTAAGATTTGAAAAACACTTTACATGTATTATTACCAACATATATTACCTGCTGTTTATTAGAAAATGGGATAAAAGCCAGGGCTAAATTTCTGCTTGCCCCCAGAATAGTGGGAAAGGACTACAGGAATTGCATGACAGATGTTTTTTGAATAATATACAGAACCTCTGCCTCTGGGCCTGCTTTGGAGGAGCTCTTGTGAGGTAGGTGCTATTATTACCTCTGTCTTGCAGATGAAGAAACAGAGGCTGAGACACTAAGTGTCTTGCACAGGGCCACACAGCTAGCAAGTGACTAAGGTAGGATTAGAATTCAAGTTTTGCTGACCCTAAATCCAGCTCTCTATCTACTACGTAACCTAGCTGTCTCTGCAAAGTGCGTTGCAAGCATGCAGATGCTATGAGGGTCAGTTATTATTTACCGGTGGCGATGTTCTGTTAATGGAAAGGATAGAACAGGAGGGGTGCTCCTGGCCAGTGTAAGCAGTAAAGGATCTGAGCCATAACAATTTAGATGCTGGCATCTTCCCAGCTAGCCCTGATAGGACCTAACAGGATGCCTGCTCCACCCCTGTGCCCCCAGCCACAGATCATTCTGTTAAAAAAATAGGTAAAAGCAGAAACCTTAAAAGTTTCTCATTTCTGCTTCTGGTTGGTTCCTGAAGTTTCTATTGGATTTCAGATGAAATCATGAAGGCATATTTTCCCTGTCTCTCCTGAAGCATCACTCCCCACTTTGGAAACTTCATTTATATGCACATCATATGCAGTCTGAGTGACTCCTACTGTACCTTTGAACAGATCCAATCAGATGCCCATATGCATGTAAATGAAGCTCCCCTAGCCCGGTGCTCAGCTCAAAGAAAGGAGAGGTATGGGCAGGCTTTTCTTGAAACTTGTTACGGTGACAATCTCACACTAGACAACACAATAAGGGTTTTTTTTTCTCTCTCTCCTTTCTTGCCAGCATGCATGCCAAGAGAATGCCCTGTAACTTGGTTTTCCAGACTGAGGTAATTTATTTAAACATGGATTATTTGAAAAAATGGGAAGGGATACAGGGCTTGATTTTAATCCCTGCTAACACAGAGAAAAGAATGCTCATGTCACAACTCAGTGAGTGTAAAAATTAAAAAAGGCTGAGACTATTGTTTGAAAACAGGCAAAATAATTAAAATTATTATGGAATAATCACATATCACACAACAACCTCCCACTCTTCTGAGCAACAATCCAAAACAGCTCCTCCAAAGCAGGCCCAGGGGCAGAGGTTCTGTATATCATTCAAAGACCATCTGTCATGCAATTCCTGTAGCCCTTTTCCACTATTCTGGGGGCAGGCAGAAATTTAGTCCTGGCGTTTTTCTTTCCATTTGCTAACAAACAGCAGTGATGGCAGATAAATATGGCAAACAATAGGCGTTTGTAATGAACTGGAAAGGGATGTGGAGTTTTGGAATCGGCACCAAAAGAAGAAGTTTTGGGTCCTGTGTGAGGCTCCTGGGACTCCCCAAGCTGGTCCTGCCATGTGGCTCTACAGACAGACATCTGCAAGCTGTGTTTGGCTTGCAAGGATCCAGCCAACCTGCTAAGGGCCTGATTTAAATAAAATCCTTTTTTTTTTTAAAAAAGAACTATTTGAAAAAGAGTAACCCAGAAGGCCCAAAGCTATCTCTTCTTTAGTCCCCCACCCCCACCCCACCCTTCATCTCAGGGAAATATCAATAACAAATATCAGTAACAAGAGGGGAAAAAAGACAAGGTACAAACAGGTCTCAAATTTCAGTCTCCCTTTTTTCCTGAAGTAGCCTCTCTGATCGCTCCAGTCTCTGCTCATTTGTTTTATCTCGTTGTCCTGTGTGCTAGTCCCTGTTTTTCAAAGCATGTGAGAGCCTGACCCTGATGCTTACAGTGCATACCTGGTCTCCTTTTGATTCACAAAGTTGAGATTTGATTATCCAATGCCAAATCACAGGGGTCCAAATATTATTCCAACAGCCTCGAATAGTCAGGATTTCAGTTCATAGATTAAGAATAGCTCAAGTGCTTTTGAAAGGTCAGAAAAGTGTATAATTTGGTTTCAACCCCTCCCCACCTTCAAATGAATGATTAGCCATTTTTTTCTCATGGGATCGTAGAATGTAGAGCTGGAAGGCATCATAGATCATAGCTTTAAAGCCGGAAGCAACTTTGGAGGTCACTAGGTCAACCCCTCATTTTGCTAATGAGGAAAGTGGAGAGGGAGCCCATAAAGGTTAAGCGCCTTGCCAAATGTCACACGGGTAGTAGGCAGCGGATTCAGGATCCAAACCCAGGTAATCTGACTCCAAATGTGACTCGGGAGATCATTTAAGCCAACTTCTTCCTTTTGTATATGGGGAAACTGAGGCCCAGAGAGATTGCCATGCTGAATGGCAGTGACACGGGAATGTTTAGCCCAGAAAAGAGAATACTCAGGGAAGACAAGAGCGATTTCTTCAAGTGTGGGAAGGGTTAATATATGGAAGGTTATCTTCTGTCTACTGTGTATGTATCTTGTATGGACCCATATCTTCATATATTGTCTTGAATAGAGACTCCCTGAGGGAAGGGACTGTTTCTAGCCTCCACCCAGTGCCTGACATGTAGTTAATGCTTAACAAATACTTCTTGATTGACCGGCTGGCACTGTTCGGGTCGAGAGGACATAACTCCGAGCCAAGGGGTAGAAGCTGCAAAGTGGTAAACACAGGTTTGATGATAGGAAAAACTTCCCAACAATCAGAGGTACCCGTAAGTGGACTGGCTGCCTCAGGAGCTGGATTTGGAGTTAGAGGTTCTGGGTTTAAAAAAGCCTCACTCTGCTATCTGGTTAATTTGGGGCCTCAACTCAGAGGGAGGCAGATTTTTGTTTCTTTTGTGTGCATAGGTCTCCTTCAATCCAGGCTAATGATCTTCCCATTAGGCCACAGACTAAGTTTTTCTCTATCCCTTTCCTATTCGTCTTCCTACCAGCCAGTGAGGGCTCTACAATCCTTTTCAGCTCTAAATCTGTACCCTTTATTGGGAAATAGGAACATACCCGTAGAACTGAAAGGGATGTCAGAAGCCATCCAGTCCAACCCCCTCGTTTTACAGATGAGGAAGTGAGGCTTAAGGAGGTTAAGTGACTTGTTCAGGGTCACATGGGCATCAAAAGCAGCATTTGAACCCAGGCCCTCTGATTTCAGATCCAATGCTCTTCTCCTTGGACAGATCTTTAAGTAGATTGGTTGACCACTTGCCAGGTATACTTTAGTAGGGATTCTGTGTCTGTTATGGTGGTTCACAGAAGAGGATTCTGACTCCCATCAGTCATCAAAACTCAGTATTATAAATTCAAATAAAGTAAAATATTCATGAAAGAAGACAGATCAGGAGGGTGGACTGGTAAGTAAAAAGTTTCCCCAGGAAGTTCTTAGCTTTCCTTTCCTTTCTTTTCTTAAACCTATAAGTGAATAAAAGGGGGAGTTTTAATATGTCAGTCATCACTATTTGGGAAACTTGTGTGTGGCATAGATCTAAGTATAGATGACTGCTATGCTCTCTTCAACTCTAAAAAAATTCTGTGATTCTGATTAAGCAATGTTTCCAGGGTTACCTAGGTAGTAAGTAGGTCTTCCCCCTCTGCCACCTCCCTATCAATCACCCCATTAAGAAGTCTCCAGAAAGGTTCTATAACAACTGGGCTTAGAGTATGGACATAATCGACAACTTGTATCATATAGTATTCCGAACCACTCGCTTTCAATGAACACAGAACTGCTGGATTAATATTGAAGGTGGCCTTCCCCTCCATTGCATTGAGTAAGGAAATATGTGTTGCTGCCCACCTTGTGAAAGTAACGATTCAGGTCAAAGGGGGAAGGTATTTCACAAAGCAGGCAAGAAAATCCACTTCAAGTGGTCTCGTGAATAGCAAGCACATCCTAGCTGTATGAGACAGGCTTTAAATAGAAAATATTCTCAGGAAGCCATCTGGCTATTGTGGGCTCTGCTATTAAATGGAGTTGTATCGAGTTGTTCACTGGCTTCAATCTTCACAGAAATGAGTTCCAGTTAGCTGTTATTGAAATTATTGAAAGAAGAAGACGAGATCTCTTGTCTGGTGCTTCGCTATCACTCTCCCCTGACTCCCTCCCCCAATCCCTGTTCTCATTGACTACACATAGCCAAGCTATGAACACCAGTGCAGAGTTTTTCAAATATGTTTGTGTGTAACTCAAACCGACTTTCCACTTTCCGTTATATGCCTCAAAGGGGAGCCTTGTTTCTAACCCATCATAACTCAAGGCACTTAAAACATTTCCTTCTGGAATTGTAGCATTTTGAAAGTGGGAAGGGACTTGAGATATCATCTAGTTCGAGACCCTTTCATTTTACAGGTGAGGAAACTGAGGTCCACAGAGCTTGCTTAACATCAAAGATCTAGTTAGTGGCAGACATGGGACTATATTTCAGGTTAGTATTCCATAATAGATAGGGTAGGATAGGGTCTGGATCTGTGATTTCACTGATAGAGGGGACTTCCAGATGAGGAAACTTCTTCTACCAATACAGGTTAGCACCTTCTCTTTAACCTATTATATAGTCTTATGGATTTGTGTAGAGCGGGGGTGGGGAACCTGATGCCTTGAGGCCATATGTGGCCCTCTAGGTCCTCAAGTGCGGCCCTTTGACTAAATCCAAACTTCACAGAACAAATCCCCTAATGAAAGGGAAGTAAAAAACTGTGAAGTTTGGATTCAAGTCAAAGGGCCGCACTTGAGGACCTAAAGGGCCACATGTGGCCTTGAGGCTGCAGGTTCCCCACCCTTGGACTAGAGCACTTAGAAGTTCAGTAACTTACCCAAGGTGACATAGCCAGCATATGTCGGAGGCATGACTTAAATCCAGAACTGACCTAACGGCCAACATTCTTTCCACTATGCCATATGATACTATTTTTATATATGGGCATTTATCTCTCTATCCCCCTGTCTATCTGTCCATTTATCTACTATCTACTATTCATCAGTCCGGTTTGATTTCACAAATGTTTATTAAATATCAATATTATGTGCAAGGGATAGAGCTACCTGCTGGAATGGAAAGAGGAATAACTTAAAGTCCCCATCTTCAAGGAACTTATAGCCTGTATAGGGAGAAAAAACAAGGACATCTTAATTAATTATAAAATAAATCTGAAGCAGACTAGCACAGTAGTTGGAGAGCTGGCCTTGAAGTATAAAATATGTAGGTTCAAGATCAGGCGCACACTGGCTATGTGACCTCGGGTCAGTCATTTAACCCCTCAGTGACCTAGGCAACTCTTTGAGACTGTAAGTGGCAGACACTCACAGGGTCATAGATTTAGAGCTGGAAGGTATATTAACAACAATCAAGTCCAACCCTCTCATTCATGGATGAGAAACTGGGGACCAAAGAGGTTAGTTCTCATATTTAGCAAGGGATTGAAGTAGTTTGTGAATATCGGTCTTATTGATTCCAAGTCCAGCGCCCTCTCCACCATATGTGCATTAGTATAAGGAGGGAAGAGGAAGGGAATAAGCATTTACAAAGCACCTACTACGTGCCAGGCATTTTGCTACAAATATTATTTGATTTGATCTTTACAATAACTCTGGGAGGTAGATGTTCTTATTATCCTCTTTTTACAGTTGAGAAAACTGAGAGACAGAAGTCAAGTGACTTGTCCAGGGTCACACATCTAGTAAATGTCTAAGACCAATTTAGAATTCAAGAGGTCTTCTTGATGGTAGGCCCGGGGCTCTATCTACTGTGCCACCTTGCTGCCTCTAGGAATTCCCCACATCAATGAAATCACAGGTCTAATTAAAAATACAACATACAAATCTATTTACATACTCAGTTTACTGAGGATGATTCTGACTCACACCAGCCATCAAAATTCAATGCTATAAATTCAAATAGAGTAAAATGTTTATGATATAATGTATTAGGGACAGATCAGGGGAGTGCATTGGCTGAGAAAACATTTCATCAGGGAGTCTTCTTCTTAGCTTTACTTTCCTTTCCCCCCTCTAAACCTATTAAGTGAATAAAATAATAATAATAATGGAATATAATATTAAAATAATAAGTGAATGAAACTTTCTGATAAGTGAATGAAAGGGTGAATTTTACATGTGTCAATCATTACTATTTGGGAAAGTCCTACGTGGCAGAGATCTAAGTATTATTAACTTCTCTCCTTTTCCAAATGGAAAATGACAGCTCGTTAGCAACTCTGTGTTATAGGGTAGTCTCATTGCTCCAGTCTGACTAAAGGGCAGCTGCAGTATTAGCCTTAGTTATCAGATTAATCATTTATATTGAGGGGAGTCTAGAAATTGTCTTCTCTAGCATTTTGGTATAGTAAAAAGGCCCTACACTGTAGCTTTTACTCTGTCTCCAATTTCTTTATGCAGGCCATAGGGTAGGAATTCACTCAGAACATGGCACAAACCAGCACGAGCTTGCATTATTTCTTTGTGCTGTTCTCTCACTTATTTTACAGTTGGGGAAGTGAAGGTCAGTGACTTGTCTCTCTTTGCAGAAGGTCATCTTGCTTCTTTTGAAAAGAGAATAAACTTGAATCTCTGTCATATTTGAGGCAAGGATTCGGTGAGGATTGAAGAGAAGTGAAGAGGGAGATGGGGTGTGGAGGGCAGGAAAGCCCAGCTAAATTATCATTGACTTTGATAAATTTCTTAAACTCAATAAAAACCTGTGTAACCACATTTCTCCTACAAAGAGAGTGGAACATATTGCTTATCCATTTCCTCGCTCTCCATTATTCTAATTGCCTTTCTCCCATTCCTTTCAGGATTTGCATAAAAAACTAGAGTGGGTTGTTTCAGCATTCTGGGGCCAGATTAGAGAGGATTAAATAATGGTGGGCAGCAGCTGGTCAGTTTATCAGATAGTTCTAATGTGGAAATGTTTCTAAAAAGATAGGGTAGAGGTGGGGAAGATTATTATTATTGTTGGGTTTTTTTGGAGTGATATCTTAGGAGCTGACCTGTCCTTATAGGTCACGTCTCAGTGGAGAGTGTGATAGAAGAAAAAAATGTTCATAGAATCAAGAACTGGAAGATCATCTGGTCCAAACCCACACCCCCCCCCACCCCCCCGCATCTTACAGCTAAATGAGCAGAAGGCCAAGAATGTTAAAGGAATCGCCAAGTATTAAGAGGCACAGCTGGGACTTGAACCAATACCTGAATTTGAGAGTTGGAAGGGATCCCATTAGATATCTAGTCTAATCCATGAACAAAAGGAATCCCCACTATAATATACTTGACATGTGACCATCCAACCTGTGCTTGAAGGTCTCCAAGAAGGGGGAACTCATCAGCTCTTGAACCCACCCTATTCTGCTTTTGGAGAACTCTAATTATTAGGAAGTTTTTCTTGACCTTAAGCCTAAATTTGCCTCTTTCAAGTTCTTGGATCGGAGAAAATAAGTTTGATTTTTCTTCTATGTGACAGATACTTGAAAGCTATTGCATTCCTCCTGTGCCTTTTCTTCAGGCTTAAGCATGCCTAGCTCCTTCATGTTATCCTTACATTAGATGAAATCAAGTTCCTTCACTGTCCTGGTTGCCTTCCTCAGAACCCTTTCCAGCATGTCAGAGTTTTTCCTATACTGCAGCACCCGGAACTGAACACAGTTCTTCAGATGAGGTCTTCGAAGGACAGAGGGTTTCTGACTCAGAATCCAGTGCTCTTTACTTTATATCACAGAAATTTTGTGAGAGAGAAATCAAGAGGGAACAGGCTGGTTGCAGCTGTCAGTCTCCTTTGTGGAACTCTTTAGAATGAAGACAGGAAATAAACATTTAGTAAGCACCTACCATTTACCAGGCATTGTGCTAAGCACATGACAAATATTAAATCATTTGATCCTCATAACAACCCTGAGAAGTAGGCACTATCATTACCCCCATTTTACAACTGCAGAAACTGAGGCTGACAGAAATTAAGTGACTTGCCCAGGGTCACACAGCTAGTAAGTGACTCAGGTCAGATTGGAACTCAGGCCTGTCTTGACTCTAGGTCCAACACTCTATCCATTGTGTCACCTTGTAGCCTCTGTAGAGAGAAGACAAGGACTGTTATCAAGCATAAAGCAATCTTCTTAGAAAACCAGAAAGAAAAAAAAACAGGCTGTATACCAAGATAGAACACCAAAGAGCAAAATGCTCTCCTTATTTCAGCCAAAACCATATATTTATGATGTCATGGAGTCATTGCCAAAGTGCTATTTGCCTTTTTTCAAGTAGAGGACGGGTGCACCTTGATTGAAGTAAACGATATAGGTTGTGAAAGTTGTATTTATAAGTAGTGTGGTAGTGTAGCCGGTGGGCAGAGCTGGGAAGGCCTGAATCTATCAGAGGTAAAGTGAGGAACCTGTGGCCTTGAGGCCATCTGTGGTCCAAGGTCCTCAAGTGTGGTCCCTTGACAGAATTCACTTCAGTCAAAGGGCTGCACTTGAGGACCTAAAGGGCCACATGTGGCTTCTAGGCTGCAGGTTCCCCACCCCTATAAGGTTTTGCCTCCGATGCTTACTAGCTGTGAGGCCTTAACCTCTCAGTGCCTCAGATACTCTCTAAAACTATGTTAGAGTAAGTTGCTGACCTTCATTGATAAAGAGAGAACTTCATGTTTGAAGTTCCCTGTGAGGATGAAATCATAGTTAGGGATGAAAACCAAAAATTTATAAGACATGTTATTATAAGATGATAACTCACTTTATAAGAGGCATTTTAAAAATGTAATTCGCACGCAGAAACCTAAGCTCTGGGCTTACATGAAGTGGGTTTCAATCTTGGAGGTGGGGCAGGGCTATGAATAACTTTAACTCATTCCGCCCCCACTCAGAGTTTCCTCTGGGAACTTTAGACTGTACTTTATATCTAAGTCTCCACAAATGTGGGTAAAAGTCCCTCAGCTCCTACGCAAACACTCAGGATAAAAATATGTGCTAGATGATATTCAGCCTTTATTTCATCTCAAATGAAAAGTGCAGAAAATACAAAGCACTCATGTGAGCACATTATATCCCCCCTTCCCTTCTTTTCACACCAGTGATGTCTATAGGCCTCTAGCCTCCTAGCGTTAACCTAAGGGCTTGATCTCACCTCAGAAAGGAAACACACTAGGGGCTTGCTAGAGGGGAAGCCCTTTACATTCCAAAGAGTACCACTTCTGTCCCAGGGCTCTCTGCACAGATGTTTATTTGGTCTGTCAGTTCTACGTTAGAGTCAATGTGCTGACCTGGGAGTCAGTAGATTAGAGTTCAGATTTATCTCTTCTATTCATTACTTATGTGACCTTAGGTAAATCATTTAACTTCTCAGTGATTAGGTTTTTTTTAATCTATGAAATAAGGATGTTAGACTAGATGGCTTTTAACATTCCTTTAAGTTCCAAATCTCTTATTTCTTTATGACTTCCTCGTATCCCAGAACAAAATGTCCTAGGCATTCCTAGAGGGGTAGCCTTATTCCCAGGCTTGTGCCATATCAATAACTCATGGTAGTAGTAGAGGGCAAAATTAAATTTTTCATTCCCGTGTAGCATCATAATAGTAGCTAATACTTACATAGTGCTTTATAGTTTGCAAAATGCTTTAGTCATGTTTATCTCATTTGATTTCACAACAATCCTGTGAGGAAAGTAATATTATTATCCCCATTTTACAGAAGAGGAAATGGAAGAGGAGACAATTTAAATGAATAGCCCAGGGACATAAAGCTACTAGGTGCCTGAGGAAGGATTCCAATTTAGATTTTCCTGACTCCAAGTCCAAAACTCTATATTGGCTGTCTTCCTTAATCATCTTGCTGCTCCTTCAGCTCTGGGGCCATGTACTCCACACTTGAAGGGACTGGCGCTGTCCAGCAAACCTTCTTTGTCTTTTTAGAAATTGAGTCCTAGAAGTCTCTAGGAACACAGCATCATTCAGAAAATCATGTAGTTCCATCGTCTTCTATGGTTAGAAGGCCCCACCATTGTCTCGTAGTGTCACTTTTCAGGTGACAAGGGAACCTGTAGTTGGCTGAAACATGCCTTTCCAAGGCTGCTGTCAGTGGCTTCCAAGAAAGAAGGAGGAGTTGTCGATGCACAGAGACTCAAATCCACTCTTAGCTCTGTTGCCAATTTTTCTCTCTGACTTTGCCACTGAGAACTCCCTTTTATTGTTGGCCTAGTACAAAAAAGCAGCTCTGATCCACAGTAGACTGAGCCAATCAAATCATCTCCAGATCCTAAAATTTAATCACTTTTCCTCAGTGGTATATGAATGGATTGACAAGTACCCAGGGCCAGGAGGTCACTTCAGTACTCTGAAGGTGGTGTTATTGGGCATAGCCATAGCTTCTTAGGGAGTGGACAAAGTCCCAAACAGAGGTGCACTTCATTGTAACTTGATCAAGGATGACCAGAGGAACTTGATCAACCTTCTATATTTATTTTGAAAAAGGCATCGCTGTGAGACTCCATTATTTTATTTAAAAATTATAGTTACTGACATCTCATTTTTACATCATATTCATTTCCATACATATCTCTCCCCCTTTCTCTATCCAGTGAGTTATCTCTTATTATTAAGATTGTAAAAAAAAACTAACAAAAAAGCAAAGAAAAGATGGATGGCTCTCCACACAATGCATATCATTTATTATATAGGCTTTCTTGAAAGGGAAATTTATTGCTATATACTTTGAATCCTCTCTTATGTTCTGCTGTGAACATGATGTGCTTTTCCCCCTTTTCTTATTTTGATTTAAGTTTATAATGTTTCTTTTTCTTTTCTTATTGTATTGTTTAAGTTTCAGTAATAAAAAAGGAAAAAAAGGATTAAAAAAGGAGGAAAAAAGTTCAGAAAAATTAACACATACACAATTACTATGTAAACAACATTCCACATCCAAGTCCCCACATATGTCATAGAGGGAGGTATATATAACCTTTAAATTGTGTGCTTCCCTAATACAACCCATTAACCCAAGCTTTATTTGCATGCAAATTTGAAAGGATGTGTATATGAGGCAAACTCATGTCTCTAATCCAACTTGTTTTTTTAAAAAAATGACCATAGCACAAAAATAAGATCCAAACTGTGCTTCTTGGCTTTATCCTTGAAAAACTCATGGCAATTACAATGGCCATTAGATTCAGAGCTGCTTCACCTGAGAGATTATTTTACTTGACTACTGGAATCAAGTGAAAAAACTTAAATCAACAGCAGGCCAACTACTTTACTTAGTAAACTGAGTTAGAAAATTTGCCATGTCCCGGGATTCTATCTATATACACGGGTTCTTTTTTTAATCTTATAATTCTCCTTCACTTGAGGAGTGTGCTTTTTTCCTGACCTGAGATGATGTGTGGAATATATCTCCTTTAACTTTAACATAATGAAAAAACTTTTCTCCCAACCAAGGAATCTTTCCATTCTAACTGTTACGAGCTTCCGAAGCCTCGTAACTATGCTCGGGGTTCCCCCCAAGCCCCAGGCCTCTGCCTAAGCAAAGGGCCTGATCTCGCGGACATTGTACGGGGCGGAAGCCGAAAAGATGGTGAAGGACTCCGTTTGTTATTTCAGCAAGCAGCACATTTATATCTTTAGTGACGTAGGTACATTCTTTGGTTACGTGGGTGAAGGACAGGTGAAAATTCAATACACCTGGGTCCTAGAACCGCCCCGACTCCGCCTACTCTCCTCCCCTTCTCTTCCCGCTACCCGAAGCTCCCTGCGGGCAAGCAGTCCAGCAAAGAACCGGAAGTTCCACATGCTCTGCCAGAGAGCCGGAAGTTCCACGTGGTCAGGCTGGTCAGGCTGGCCAAATATATGAAGACAGCTATTTTTTTATAAACTCTCCACTTCCCTTCCTCCCTGAGTCTTCTCATTTATAGATTAAACAATCCCAGTTCTTTCAACTTCACTTATTTGACATTGACTCAAAGCTATTCTCCATCCTGGTCGCTTTCCTTTGGATGCCTTTCAGCTTATGAAGGTCCTTTAAAAACTGGGCCTCCAAGAACTGAGTACGATATTTTAGATGTAATCTAGCCAAACTAGAGTACAGAGGGACCATCAAGTCTTTATTCTTTGGTGTTAAGCATATCTCAATGCAGCTCAAGATTAAATAAGCTTTTTTGGTTGATATATCATACTTCTAACGTATATCAAATTTACAGTCAGGGATCTGCTGGTAAATGCTTAACAACCAGCTCTCTGAAAATGTGACAAACTTTTAAGTTCAATCTACACTATAAACATTTTTTCCATAACTTTCTTAGGTCTAGATCAGGTATGTCGAACTCAAATGGAAACAATCACTAATCTATACACAAGTATCCCTGTGGATAGCACATTGACTTAGAAAACCACATATCAACATTGTCTATACTCTCTTGTGTTTGTATTTGTTTTATTAAGAAATTCCCAATTACATTTTAATCTGATTGGCCAGGTACTTGTTCAGAATCTCTGGTCTAGGCAATCAACAAAATAATAACTCAAGTCCTGATTTGAAGCATTTGTCAATTTCTGAGATATAAATGCTCACACTGAAAACTTAACAACCAGCTCTCCCAAGTTGGCCTCAGCACACTCCTGCTTGTAGTCCACCAAAACTTTCAGATCTTTTTCAGAAAAAAACTACTGTCTAACTATACTTCCTCCATCCTATACTTATGATGTTGATTTTTTGAACCCAAGGGTAAGATTTTAATTTATCCCCACAGAATTGTACCATATTAGATGCAGCTCAGTGCTGTAACCTCTCAAGCTCTTTTATATCTTTCAGATTCTGACTCTGTCATCGAGTGTATTGCTGCCCCTTATAGGTTTGTGTCAGTTGCAAATTCGATGAACATCTATACCTTTATGTAAGTAATAGATAAAAATATTAGCTAATACAAAGCTGAGGAAAAATGCTGAAGTCACTCCAATGGAGATCTCTTGCTAAGCTGTCATTGAAATGTTAATAAATATTTTATGAGTCTGGACATTTAACCAGTTCCAAATCCATTTAATCGTACTATGGTCTAGTGGCAGCTAACCGTTAATCAAAAGTACTTATTAAGGTCTTGCTATAAGCCAGGAACTATGCAGGGTTACAAGGAAAGGCAAAAAAGTTCTTACGCTCAAGGAGCATACATTCTAATGGGGGAAACTACATGTATACGACTAAGTACATATAATGCATATGGGGTAAATGGAAGGCAACCTCACAGTGAAAGGCCTCACACAGATGGTGAAATTCGAGCTTGAAGAAAGCTAAGGAAACTAACAAGCAGAGGCAAGGAGGGAGAGAACCCCAGATATAAGGAACAAACAGACCATGAAAGGGTTTGGAGATGGAAAATGGAGTATTATGTTAGAAGAACAGAGAGTAGGACGGTGTAGCTAGATTTTAACATGTGTGAAATGATAAGCCAGAGTGAGTTATGAATAACTTTAAATGTCAAACAGAGGACTTTATGTTTGATTCTTGAGGTATGGGGGAGGCATTGGAGTTTATTGAGTAGCAGGATGATATGAGTGAATTTGTTGGAAACTGAAGGATTATAACCAGATAAGGGCTTGGTTTAGTGGGCCACTTTGCCTGTCAAAAGGCGATTGTATCCCTTAGCCAAGGCCGCTTTTCATGATGCTATACAAAAATCAGAAGTTTCTGGTGCTTTCTTCCCCCTCCTCCTCCTCCAATGGATTCAGCCACAGCAGCTCAGATTTGGATCAGTGGTCTTTGTCAGGGGATTGTGGGCCCAACAAATTAATAATAACTTAATTTTGACTAATGAAAGACTCCCACATGGGAAAGAATTTATTCCCCAAATGGGGAATCTTTTCTACTTATAAGTCACCTAAGCACATTGCCGTATAAGCTGTAAGTAAGTCTACAAGAAAAGTCTTTTGTTTTTCAGCTCCTGGGAAAGAGAATGCCACTGATTGGGAGTGCTTATACAAGAAGGCAGAGGGGGCTGCCACATAGTGTGACATGTGGCCCTCAGGCCTCTCAGTTCTGTGACTGGCATGTCACACTCTCTGGTTTTCTGACTAAGCCATGTCACAGTTGAAAAGACAGCCAGTGAGATGCTTTTCACTTCACTGAGGGGTATGCCACAGGTCAACACATGTTGTTACCCTAACAGCAAAATGCTGCAATACAGCTTGGTTGAGGACAACACTTAGTACTGCTAAACTTGGTGTCACTTGTGGTTGAAATAGTTGCCAATGGGCCAGGAGAAAGAACAGGAAAATGTAATGTATGGGCATTTCATAAAGCTAATGACTATGTTTGGATTTATTATTAATGAGCTTGTGGGGGAGTTGTAGTAATAACATAGTACCTACCCAATAACTAGTGCTTATTCCAGAAGTGGATAGTTTGGCAAGTGCCCTGTAACAACTTTTCTCTGGATAGGCGTTTATTTAAAAAGAAAATAGAAAGCCATCTACCTCATTGCCGTCCTGGTTAATGGAGAAATCCACAGGTAAGGACTTCTTATAACCCTTGAGACCTTGGGAAATCAATCAATCAAACAGGCTTTTACTTAGTGCCTGTTATATTCCAGGGGCTGTGCTTGGCACTGGGAATACAAATACAAAGAAGAAACAGTCATTGCCCTGAAGCCACTGGCATCTCTGGATGTCAGTTTCTTCACTGGTAAAATGAGTGGGTTGGTTTAGATGACCTCTAAAGTTCTTTCCAACATCTAAGTCCTATGATCCTGTGACTAGGAAAATCTACAAAATCTTTCATTGGTTACGTGTGGTTTGATTTCATAGATTTAAGAAAGAAACCTAAAGGTAAGAACACTTAACTGTGAATACTTTGCCCAAGATCCCTGGAAAATTGATTCCTAGGAAGACAGCTATGCTTAAAATGTTTCCCAGCATTCTATTCAGTTCAATAAAGCAGTTTTCCGCACTTACTATGAGCAAGGAGCTCACCTGCTGGGTACTCGGGAGCAATAGATACAGAGACAAAGATGAAAAAATGGTCCCATATTCCTCAAGAAGCTTATGTTGTATTTATTTTGTGGTGTTAGAAATGAGTGTATGCTCAAACCCAAAATGTCCTCAACTAAATTCATTATTTTTCTCTCACAACCAAGTTTTTTTAAGCAAAAACCAAAACAGTTCCTACTCTTGACTTGTCTAAATATCTTTTAAACCCAAGATAGAAACCTTAAGTAATCTTTGGTTCACTCATTTCCAGTTGGTTGGCAAATTCTATAGAATTTGTTTCTCACCTTTTCTCAGATATATTTCTTGCTTTCCACTTCTTCCTTGCTCTCACCCGGACAATTGTTAGAAGTCTTCTAACTTGACTCCTTGCCATCAACTTCTTTCCAATCCATCTTGCACATAGGTGCATTTTACACTTGTCTGAATAATCCTCTTTGCAAAGCACAGCTTTGATAATGCCATATGTTCAAAATCCTTCAGTGGCTCCCTATTACCCACCAAATAAAGTTCAGATGTCTTAGGTATTCAGTTCCCTCCGTCAAATGGTCTCAGTCTAGTTTCCACTACTTAATGCTCGGTCTAACTAAACTGGATTGTACTGTCTTGCCTTTGCTCAATGCTGCTTCTCAAAGTCCTGCTCAAGGGTCACCTTTCCCTTGCAGGCTTCTCTGTTCCCTCTAACCGGTTGTGATTTCTTCATCCTCTGTATCTCTGAAGAACTTTGTTTTTACTTTTTAATTCGCTTACCATAAGCACCTGGTACCATAGTCTCATGCACTTGCTTTAATTTCAGCAGAGACTGTAAGCTTCTCATAGGTAGATCCGAGGTCTTATAAATCTTGGTATTCTTCCATGATCTTGCACACAATAGACACTAAAGAAATATCTGTTGAATTGAATTGGCTGTTCTCAGTGACATCGCTCAGATTTTAATGTAAGCCTTTGACTCTCATCAGTGAGGCTCTTTCAAGGTTCAGAAGTGGAATCAAGGAATCCTAAGTGGAAGGTAGATTATTCGAAGAGAAATGTCAATGTTTTATACATATTAAGATTTGAAATAGTGGATAAATTGGTCCCAGGTGAACATTATTTCTTAAATAATAGTTGCCCTTCCTCCCTTCTCTTTCTTCCTGTCTTTTTAAAAAATCTGGATCTGGTGCTCAACTTCATTACAGACTATGATTAGAAAATAGAAAACAACGATGAATCTGATAATGTTGGTGAAACATTCCTTTTGAAGGATTAAATACAATCTGGAACCACATAAATGTGAGTATCTGGCTTTAAAATCTCTATTTCATCCCATTTCAGAGGGCACATTGATTTTTGAGTGTCATCCTTGAGTCATCTGTTGTGATCAGGAGATATAGTACAGTATGTTCATTACAGAAAAGGTGGGGGGGCGTGGTTTGTTGGATTGTTGAAGAGAAAATTGCACTGGAGAAAACTGTGTATTCTGTCAAAGTAAGATAATTCTATGGAAATGGTGATGTCTCTGTCTTTCTTGTCTGACCCTCTGTGTCTATTTCTTTCTCTCTCTATTACTGCCAAAGAAATATCAAGTATTGACCTTAATAATATATGTGATTTCCTGGAGAAGTTGACTACATATGTCATAGTTAAATGCCAAATACTGGATAAAGATGATAGGGTAAACAACAATTATCAAATTAATTTATCAGAGTCCTATTTACACATATGCAGACAAACTTACCATTTGTTCGTTTTAAGTGGGATGCTTTGCTTTTATGAAATACATTAATTTCTCTGAGTTTGTTACCATATTATCATACAGATAATTCATAGATCCATATATCCAGTCCCATTCTTTCCCCTGAGCTACAGTTCTATATCACCAAATGCCTATTGGACATTTTGTACTGGATATCCTAGAGAAATCTCAAGCTCAAAAGCATATGTAAAATGGACCTCGTTATTTTTTCCTTTGAACCCACCCCTCTTCCAAACTTCTCTATTTCTGTCAAAGTCACCAGCATTCTTTCAGGCTTTCAAGTTCAAACCATTTACATTATCCCTGGGTTTGACTTTCCCTCACCCTATGTACCCCCAAGGTAAGCCAAATCTTGCTGTTTCCACTTTACAAGATTGCTCATATACGTTCCCTTCTCTCTTCACACAGCCCTCATCACCTTAGTCCAGGTCCTTATCACCTCTCACCTAGATTATTGCAATATTCTCCTAATTGATCTCTCTGCCTCATCTCTTCCTATTCCAATGTTTCTTCCATGTAGCTGCCAAAGTGTTTTTTCTTTAAATGCAGATCTGTTCATGTTACTTCTCTGTTCAATAAACTCTATGGGCTCCCTATTGTCCTCTAGGATGAAACGAAACTCCTCTGTTTGGGTTTTAAAGCTCTCCATAGTCTGGCCTCAATCCAGCCTCATTGTATGTTACTCCTCACATGTGACAGTCCAGCCTAAATGGCTTTCTGTGTGTTCCTCACACACAGCATTCTGTCTCCCTTGTCCTTGTCTTTATGGACCTTGTCCCATACTTGGAATGCACTCCCCTCCTCTCTTCTATGTCATAGAATCCTCTTTCTTTCAAGAATCAGCTCAAGCACCATTTATATGTGAAGCTTTTCCTTATTCCTCTAACTACAGGTGTCCTCCCTCCCAAACTATCTTGTAATTAACCACTTTGTGTTTCTTTTGTATTTATTCTGCATATACATATAAATGTATACACACACATTGGCTGTCATAATAGAATGCAAATTCCATAAGAATGAGGATTGTTTTATTTTTATCTCTTTCCCCCTGAAACTAGTATAGTGTCTGACACATAGTAGGTGCTTGTCAATTGATTGCTTGGAATGTGATGTGTTTGAATTTATACAAGTATGTTTGAATTTCATTGTTCTTTTTTTTTCACGAAAAGACTACAGATCTAATCAGACAACCATTCAAAACAGCTAGTAGCACAGTGGCTAGAATACTAGATCTGGAATCAGGAAGACTTGAGATCAAATCTGGCCTCAGACACTTACTAGCTGTGTAATCTTGGGCAAGTCACCTAAACTCTGTTGGCCTCAGTTTCCTCAACTGTAAAAAGAGGATAATAATAGCATCTATATCACAAAGTTGTTGTGAGGATCAAATGAGATAATATTTGTGAAAAGCACTTAGCATAGTGCCTGGCACACAGTAGATATTAGTAGGGATTATATAAATACTTATTACCTTCTTCCCAGCCCTTTCCTATATAATCAAGATCCTTACTCTTCTGTCTGACCTGGACTGTCCACTAATATTGGCGACTGGGCAAGGCAGTGGGAGAAATTTCCTGAATCCATCTCTTGGCCAGGAAATCATCAGTTGGTTGAAAAGATAACTGAACAGATTTGAAGTATCCAGGTCAAAGCCATGGCATTTCAGCAGCAGAACAATCAATAACAATATGAGAGAGAGAACCTGTGCAAGAAGTACCAAGCAACATCTAGCCAAGGATATAATGAATCAGCCAAGCCAAAGTCCAGGAAAGTGGAATTCAGTGGGTCTCAGATGGGCTATGCAGAGCCAGTAACTGGAGTGATATTCACTGTGAACAGTGAGCAGCCAGTTTTTCAAAACTTTTCTTTCTCATGTTGTTCTGCCAATGACTATCAGCTGGTATTGGTACATTTATCTTCCTAAGAGGTCTCCCTGGCCATCTGGCCCTGGATCTACAAGGCTACTATTGACAGAGGGGCATGAAGATTTCACAAATAATAGCTAGCATTTAAGGTTTGCAAAGTATTTTACAAATACTATCTCATTTTGCCTCATGACAGCTCTGGGAGGTAAGTGCTATTATTGGCCCCATTTTAAACATGAGGAAACTGAGGTGAGTGACCTGCCTAGGGTCATACAGCTATTAGTGTCTGAGGCCAGATTTGAACTCAGTTCTTCCTGTGCTGTATCCACTGTACCACCCAGCTGTCTTTATAAAGCTCTTAAGTGCTTACTTCAGATCCATATACATTGTAGTTTTATAAATGGGGGGTGAATCGGAGGGGGAGAGAACAAGCATTTATTAAATGCCTACTATATGTCAAGCACTGTGCTAAGTGTTTTACAAATATCTCATTTGATAAATTCTCCACCTTCCTATGTTGTTTCTGAAAACTGGGTTCTTTTCAGATCATTGACTCTTCTTAGCCAGCTATTAGAATTGGGGCTGATTAAGGGGTGGGCTACATAAACTTCAACATCCTTGTGGCTTTTCATAGCAATGAACAAGTGAACACAGGATAAAAGTTCATGGAGGTACAGTCAGAAGATGTGACTTGGGTGACTGGGAAGTGAATGGCTCCATTTTCCAATTTCTTTGAGAGGGTACTTGATAGAAAATTCCATGTGGATAACCACATAAGGTTTGATATTCAGTGTCTAGTAGCAATCCACTGCCTGTGTGATGACATAGGGGGTGGTAGGAAACTAAACTGGACCCTTTGTCCAAACATAGGCAATGGAAGTCTAAACATATCCCCCTGCATTTAGCACAGGACCTAAGACAGAGTAGATGCTTCATAAATGCTTGTTGATGGATTGACATCAGCTGATTTCATGTCAGACCGAAGTTCCTCAAAAGACCTGGGTGATTGGATAAAGCAGTTTCCTTGTTCATCAGTTACCCAAAGTGAGCTTATTATGGAAGTAACTAAATTCAACTCAGCAACATTAATTAAATGCCTACTGTTTTATGCTAGGCACTTAGGCACTAGTTATTTTGCTAGGCACTTAGGGTGCAAAAAACAAAACAACCTCCTCTCTCTCTCTCCCTCTCTGTCTCTCTCCCTCTCTGTCTCTCTCTCTCTCTCTCTGTCTCTCTCTGTCTCTCTCTGTCTCTCTCTCTCTTTTCTCTCCCACCTGAAGGTGTTTACATTCAATTTGGTAAGAAACACACACGAGTAAATACAAAATATATTCTAAGTATATATAAAGTAGTGTGTGTGTGTGTGTGTGTGTGTGTGTGTGTTTGTGTGTAAGAGTAGAGTGGGTTGGGGTGGTGTTGGTGTTGTCCTTGACAGATGTAGAGAAGTTAGAACGAGAATGAATTTAGACAGAAAGATAATGAGTTTAATTTGAGTTTGAGATTCCTATTGAAAAAATCCAGTCAGTAGTTGGGGATATGTGACAGGAATTCACAGGAAAAAGATGAGTACTAGATGTGTAAATCTGATACCGTTGAGTGATTGTAATCACTAATCAAGGTTGTGTTGAGGTAGACTTCATGAAGTACTAATGGAGTAATGACTCTTGTCCGTGTCCTCTTAAAAGTTCGTGCCTGTGGATCCATCTGCAGTCTTCCTTGATTTCCCCTAAAATCACCAGAGTGTCAGGGGAGCACTCTCACTGTCCACCTATTATCCCTATCTTTTGCATGTGATTTGCCTATTTATTGGTTTTATTCATGGCAAGAATGTTAAGGTTGATATGATTCAACTTTTCCAGCAATACATCTACTTGCCAGTGTTGTTGCTCATCCTTTGTTTTTAGAGGACCAATAACATTGAGGGGTGATATCTTGACTTCCACCTGAATTGAAGCTAAATGAGCAGAGTTGCACAAAGCTGTCAGCCTCATTCTCTCTTCCAGAGTCTTTGAAGTCCAGTGGCAATACAAAAATCAAGATGACTGGCAATGGCCCAGGATGCAGTGGGTGACCTGGATGTTTTTGATGTCTCCCCAAGCGTTAAGCACTCCACAACACCTGCTTCAGCTGCCTTCCTTGACATTGGACCAAATTGTTCTCATTGGCTCATTCCACTGAGGGAAGTCTTCACATGCTTGGGGTAACTCCCTGATGGGTTTGAGGCCTGTTGGTTACTCTCAACCTGTTTTAGCTTGTCTGCCAAGATGGTTTTACTAGGGTCTGGCTGCTGTGTATGCCACAACATCTTGGAGCCACACATGAGAGTTAAGAGCAAGGTGGACACCAAAGGTAGATGAATAGCCCTGAAAAACGCTTGGTAAGCCCTCACAGGAAGGTGCTAGTCCTCCTTGAACACTCCATATACCCCAAGATATTCCCTCTATTGGTGGAGATCAATGCCCTGTGTCTGTCTGAGGGGCAGAGTGGATGAGAACAGATCTGATATCTCCTCTCTCCCACTCCTGCCAACTGTGCCCCTTTTGCAGGCATAAAGCATTAAACAAGGATATCACATTTAGAATACCAATAGCCAAATTGAAGGGATTATTAGCCACTTTGTCACCATTACTGCAGCAGTGGAAAGCAGCTAGATTAATACTGGGAGTCCTTTTATTTATTTGGTTGATAGGTTGCCACAGTAAAGAAACAAAACCAAAAACAAACCATCAACAAGTGGCCAGCATGCCAATGATGTGCATCTCCATAGTGAGTTACATTGGTCCTCAGAAAACAAACACAGCCAATTACCAGGGTCATACTTAAAATCTTTTCAGCATAGTAGAACCTGCTAGAACCCTAAGAATGCTGGCCACCTACACACACACACACACACACACACACACTCACTCATACAAACACACACACACACACAAGAACACTAACTTCAATCATGACTTTTTAACCCATTGGGCCAGGAAGAAGAGTCTGTATTGACATTTCCAGTTCCTCCCTCAGCTGTCATTATATTGCATCTCCTCTCTGTTTGGAGGTGCTCCATGATGGAGCATCAGAGTAGAAGTTTTAGAAGAGCAGGAAATACAGATAAAAATAGAATAACTCCTGAAGGTTCTAGTTATCTGAGGCTTCTCTATATTCCATAGAGATTGGTGCCTGGGATGAGGAACCACCTTCTGGAGAGGAAATGCCCATTCCAACCAAGGCTTAGAGAAATAGACCCTTTTCATATAGGAGAAAAATCATTGGAGCTTTCTGCCTAGTTCACTGGTTATGTTAGGGACTTTTCTTTTTGTTTTTTTTTTGGAGGGGGGAAGGCAGGGCAATTGGGGTTAAGTGACTTGCCCAAGGTCACACAGCTAGTAGTTGTATCAAGTGTCTAAGGCAGGATTTGAACTCAGGTCCTCTTGACTCCAGAGCCGGTGCTCTACTCACTGTGCCACCTAGCTGCCCCGGGGGTTTTGTTTTTCTAAAAGAGCTATAGCAAAAGGAAATGCTTCCTAGCTTTAAGCAAAAAGCTCAATGACAGAGCCTGTGTTACCTAAGAGGTAACACTTCCATTGAGAACTCTAGCTGAAGCCAGAAGCTTAAAGCAGAGAGGTGAACCTGTAATTGGCAACCATGGGAACACCTGAACAACTCAAGCCACAGCCACTCAAGACAAGCAGGAAGCATTGCCAGGCAGAGGCTAGATGCTACCCAGAGACCACCAGAAGCAGGCCTAGAAGGAGCAGCATATCACATATATTCCATCATATGTGCCTGTCATGCCCAGCCATCTGCGTTCTCTGGTTGTGGGGCTCTCCACATGTGTTCCCTACATGTTCTCAATCTTCTCATTGAGTTTACATGTATTCATGGAAAAGTGTGCTCCTGGTTGGCAGTAGGGGAGGAGAAGCAGTTTAATATCACATCCCTAGCCACACTCTTTAGTACATTCCCAGCCTTCTAACACACTGGGCACTGGACCAGGAGGAAAAGTTTTCCTGTTCCTTGTTCCCCACTGCCAATTCTAGTCCCCCCTCTGCTGCCATTATTCTACAATTTCTTTGCCTTTAAGATTCACTCTATCTATATCCCCCCATACAGATCCTGGTTCCTGTAATTTACCTGCCTCCAGGTTGAGCTTCCTTTAGGAAGGGGTTGGAGGACAGTATTTATTACCTTAGACTCTCTACACTTCTAAAATAGATCTTTAATTCTGATTTTTAAAGTTAAATACATTTTTATTCCTAGCTTTTTTTTTTACAATCCCACGCTGCTCCCCCCCACCAGGTTTCTCCCAGGACAACCAGGTGGCAGAGGGGATAGAGTGTCAGGCCTTAAGTCAGGAAGACTCCTCTTCCTGAATTCAAATCTGGCCTAAGACACTTAACTAGCTGTGTGAAAGTCACTTAACACTATTTGCCTTAGTTCCTCATCTGTAAAATGAGCTGGAGAATGAAAAGGCAAACTTCTCCAGTATCCTTGCCAAGAAAACCCCAAATGAAGTAACAAACAGTCAGACACGACCAAAAAACGACTCAACAACAAAAAAATTTCTCCCAGTATCTCTTTCCCTTCCTCTCCCATCTTACATAACAAATATTTTTTAAGGAAAAATAAGAAAAGTGATAAAAAATCAGCAAAACTGATCAATACATTGATGAAGTTTGAAAATACTTGCAATATACCCCATTTGTGGACCTCCCATGTATGCAAAGGGGTGTGGGTAGAGTTGCCTTCTCATAGCCCTTGTTTGTTCTTTGTTATTTTGCAAACTTCACTTTTGACTGCTTTGTGGTTGTTCTTTGTTTTTATACAGATATGGTCATTGTGTTAATTATTTTCTTAACTTTGCTTACTTCACTCTGCTTTAGTTCTTGTAAATTTTTCCATGCCTCTTTGAATTCATCATATTCCTCATTTTTGACAGCACAGTAATATTCAAGTTCATCTTTAAACATTTATTAGCTATCTACTATGTGCCAGACACGGTGCTAAGCAATGGTGATCCATAGAAAGGCAAAAGATAGTCCCTGCTGTCAGCATACAAGCAAATAGGATATAAACAGGATAAGTTGGAAATAATCAACAGAGGAAGTCACCAGACTTAAGGGGGATGGGGAAAGGCTTCCTGCTAGAGGAGGGACTTTAGCTGGGATCTGAAGAAAGTCTAGTAAGCCAGGAGATAGAAGATAAGGAGAGAGAGCTTTTCAGGCATGGTGGACAACCATTGAAAATGCCTGGAATTGGGAGATAGGGTTTGTTGTTTGAGGAACAGTAAAGAAGCCAGGGTCACTGGATCAAAGGGTACATGGTAGACTGTAAGGAATAAGAAGACCAGAAAGGTGGTGGGAACAGGTTATGAAGGACTTTGAATGCCAAACAGAGGAAATATATAATTTGATCCTGGAGGTGATGGGGAGTCACTGGAATGATTGGGCTTCTACTCTATTTTGAATTCTTTGTTATCACAAAAAATTCTGCTGTAAATACATTTGGATATTTTCTTCTTAAAAATGACATCCTTGGAGTATAAGCTTAGAAGGTCAAAAATATGGGCATTTTAGTCACTTTATTTGCATGATTCCATATCGATTTCCAGAAAGGTTGTACTGATTTACAGTAGGTTCACTAACAACTGTGTATCTGCTGGGCTTCCAGGTCTCTACTCCTTAGAACAAGATACCCTTCCCAGATTAAGCTCATCACACCTTATCTCATCTCCTCTCTGCTAACGCAAGCCTCGATTGACACCACCTCCCGCACTTCATCTTTCCTCTGATTGGATGGCTGGAGGGTGGAGTACCAAACTCATCCCAATGCCTTCCTTTACAGAGGGCAGAAACTGGACTTTTTGACTCCTTCCACTGTATCTGCTGCTCAGTTCCTGGTAGGTGCTTAATAAATGTTTATTGGATTGAATTGGATAGTGCGCCTATCTTCCCACAACCATGATAACGGTGATTATACCCATCTCTTGTCATCTCAGCCAATTTTCAGGGTGTGAGGTAAAATCTCACAACTGTTTCATTCTGCGTTTCTTTTATTACTAGTGATCTAGAGCATTCTTTCATATGGTTATTAATAGTTGGCAATTCTTAATTCTCATTTTCTATACAAATTCTAAGTAAGCAGGAGAATGACTGCCTAATGAGTAGTGTCCAATGCAATTATCCTATTAGCTATGCTGGTTTTGTGTTGATTTGAAATATTACAAATCCTTCATTGCATTGACTTTCCAGTTACATTAAGCCCCTGAAATATTGACTTCTCATATTTTAGATGAACAAACTCCAGCCTTCCAAATTGGGAAGAAAGTTCACAAGGGAGCTGTGAGTTCTTTTCTGATGCCATTTGTTTTTGGATCCCAGTCATTTCTGGATGTACCTGTCCCCATCTACCCCAACCCCCGAACTGAGCCAAACTTTGTAACTAGGAAAAGTGACCATGTATAATGACCTAATTAACATTTTGCCTTCATGGCTTCCTCCTTCTGTGCTGAGGGGACAGAAGGATATTTCATTATCTTAAGACTGTTGTTAGTTTTCCAATTATTCAGAGTTTGGCTTTGTTTTCAGTGATCATTTAATTTACATTATTTTTTATTGTATATATTATTCTTTTAGGTCTGTTTATTTTACTCTGCATCAGTTCATTCAGTCTTTTCCAGTTTTTTCTGAATTTCTCATTTTTGGTTATTCCTTAGTGAGCCATACTTTTCTTCTAACATTTGAAGATCATAGTTTCTTCAGCCATTCCCCAAATACTGGGCACTACTTTGTGCCCCCAATTACCTTGTATTTACTTATTTTGTGTGTATTTTGCACTCAGTTTTGCATATATTTCTATGTGCATATACTGTTCCTCCCCAATAAAATGTTAGTACCTCGAGGGCAGACACTTTAACTTTTTGCATGTGTTTCTCTAGAACCTAGCCCAGTGCCTGGCACATAGTGAGCACTTCATAAATGCTTGATTGATTTTTTTCTTTCCACTTCTTTGCTACCACCCAAAGTGCTGGTTTCTTTGCCCTTCAATCTTCCTCTGAAGCTGAGAAAGCTCATGGTAATTCTCGTTTTAGGATTTTCAAAGGTTGACAAAGAGAGAGAGTGAGAGCATTAGTTCACTTCTTGTTTACATTTCCATCTCCCTCAAGGTCCCCTCTTGAACACGCTACCTCTCTGGAGTGACTCACACGCTAAAGCAGTTGATCACTGAATAAATCTTCGTGGACTCTGGAAATGTTACAGTATTATGCAGCACACACAGTTCCATTTGCAGCTCAGCTGCTTTGAGGCCAGAGATGATCTCTGGGCAAAGAAACCGTCTGCAATCACCCACAGGAACTGGCATTTCAGTACTGAGAAGGAAAGCAAAGAAATAGAACTGAGTTACTTGCAAAATGCTCTGACTATAAGGACACCAAAGAGAAGTGATGTTCAACATCAAAGAATCTCCAATATCCCTTAATTCCAGGAAGAGGAGGCATTCATCAAACATTTAAAAGCCTACTGCTTTCAAGGCAATGTGCTGGGTGCTGGGGCTAATATAGTCCCTACCCTCATGAAACTTACTGAAGTAAAGGGATAAGGCACAAACACAGGTAACTATGATACATGATAATACACAATAAATTAACCAGAGAGGTACAAAACAGAGTGTAAGGTCTGTAGGGAAAGTTTTCCACCAAATTCTGGGGTGAGAGGAGGAAGAGGTGACATTGGAGTTGCATTTTAAAAAGTAGAGAGCAATGTAATAGTCAGAGAGGCAGAAAAGACATTTTTAGCATAAGGAGCAGTGAGGCAAAGACATAGGGGTAGAAGATCATGGAATGTATTTGGGGCTAGTTTTGTTTGACTAGAGCAAGAGTTTTCAAACTTTTTGGTCTCAGGACTTTTTGACACTCTAAAAATTTTATTTATTTTTAAATTTTATTTATTTTATTTTTACTTTATGGAATTAAAAAACAATTCCATAACAGTATAATAAAAAAGATGATTGCACTTGAAAATGCAAATCTGTTTTGTACAACTTGCTATTCCTTTTAAATATATAATAAAGTTATCATGTACATTTCTTTTCCTTTTTTCTTCCCTCTCCCCTGTCCTAGAGATGGCTACCATTAGACATACACACATACACATACATATATATGTGTACATGTACATATATATAAGCACACACATATATATCCATATATATAATTATTCTATACCCCTATCAGTTCTTTCCCTGGATGCAGATAGTGTCTTTCTTCGTATGTCCTTTATAGTTAATTTGGTTATTCATAATAGTCAAAATGACTTAGAACCTTTGACAATTCTTCAAAATTATTGAGGACTCTCCCTACAAAGAGCTTTTGTTTATGTGGGTTATCTATCAAGATTTACTGTATTAGAAAATTTAAATATTAGTCTCTGGGCCACACCTTGAAAACCATTAGGTTAGAACATAGAGTGTGTGGTGGAGAGTTATATGAGAGATAAGGATGGAAATACAGGGTATGTCCAGATCATGAAGGGCCTTGAAGGCCTTATAAAGGAATTTTAACTTTACTCCATAGATATTAAGGAACCTAAAGATTCTTGAGCAAAGCTAAAGCTATGTATGAGGAATAAAGTATATGGTCTTAGTGCTACTCTATTGCATAGGTTACTGATAGATGCCCCTCCAGGAACTTTGAAGGTCCCCACCACGGGACTTTCTGACTGTTCTGAGACTTTTTCTGGGGAATCATCAGCTGTTTCTGCCTGGGGACACAGAATCTTGCAGTCTACGTATGTCCTCCGTCTGCCTCTGCTCTTTTTGGGAGGCTAGTTTGTGCTTGCCATGGCCATGCTGGAATCCCTCCTTTTCTGTTTTTCTTGGACTCCTGGCTGACCTCTTGTGCAGTTCTGGGGTGGAAGAAGTTATTTACTGTAGTTTCTCTTTGGTTTTTGTCTGATGCAAACCTCAAGCTTTTGTTGAGTTGGTAGGTATGTGGCTTGCTCCCTTTCAGTCAGCCATCTCATCCAGAAGTTCTTTTATGTTTATTTGTTACAAGAGCTTATTTTTTTTCTTTCTTTCAGTTTTTAATTGAGGGGAAATTCAGAGGGAAAGGGATTAGTGATGATAATACAAAAAAGTGGGTCACTGAAACATTTTAAAAATTCACAGAACAGAACAGAAAGAAGCTCAGAAGGAAGCAGAAACAAGAAGGATAGTTTTGAAAGTAAAGAGCAGAATTTATTATATACATTAAAAAGGGAAGTGGTATGAAAAGGTGATTCAAGGTTTCATATAGAATGCTTTTGCGTTCTCTTTTATGTATGGAAATGCTCATTTTCTGATGTTTAAATTCATAATAAAAAGTAGAAGAAAAGAAATACCTTAGATGGTAGCAGTTAGAAGCATGGATTGGAGGGAGGAGAGAGTGGAGATGAGAAAGCCTATTAGGAACAATTTCAGTAGCCCAGATGGATGGTAATAAGGTCTGTATTAGTATCGAAGTGATAGTGAGGAAGAGATGGATTTGAGAGATACTGTGAAGACAGAATCAATAGCACTTGGTAACTGATTGAAAGTGGTAGGTGACAGAAAGAAAAGAGTAAAAAATGAGTTTAAAGTATGAATATGAAAAAAATAAAGTATGAATATGATAGGCTTGATGAATTTTGGAAATACAGACAGAAATAGGAAATAAGAAGCATTACGTTTAGGAGGAAAGATAATAAACTTGAGTCACAGACATATTGAACTTGAGGTATCAATAGGTTCTCCAGGCAGTTGGAGATAAAGGTCTGGAACTTGGAAGAGAGGTGATTAGATAATCCTGATTAGAGATAGAGACTTGCAGTTGTCAGCATTGAGGTGCTCATTGAAGTCTTTGTAATGAATAAAACTACCAAAGGCAAGAGATCATGGAAAGAGAAAGGGGGGCCACATCAGACCCTTGGTGAATATCCATAGCAAAGAGTAGGGAAAAAGATGAGTAGCTAGTGAAAGAGACAGAGGAGGAGGAGATAGAGAGGTAGGAGTAGAACTGGGAGCGTATGTTTTTGAAACAAAGGGAAGAGAATATCTGGTAGAAGAGGTGGCCAATAGCATCAATTGATGTAGATGGCTCAAGGAAATTGACTACTTAAAAAAAGCCAATGGCTTTGGTGATTAGAAGGTGACCTTGGAGAAAACAGTCTCAGTGAATTTCTTAATGTCATTCAATGGCAATGCCTGGAAAGGGATTATTCTGAACCCATAACCAAACTACTGACATGATGGAATGCCACAGAAGTTGTTTCACTGTGTGCCACCTTGAATGAGGCTATGTAGCATGAGGTAATGTCTGCTTCTGAAAGCTGTGGAGCTTTGGATGTCACTCTGCCCTCTGTTACTTTTGTGGGCTGGGGGAAAACAATGCTTCTAAATGAATTCTCATAGAATCATATTTCCCTAGCATTTGAATGCCAAAGAAACAATGGGTTTTAGTTTGTTCTTATATGTTTTATTTTGCTGGTGATTTGGCCCCCAGAAGCCTCTTGAAATATCAAGAATTTGACATAATATTGATTTAAGAATATAATTATCATCTATCTCCCCCAACCCTCTCTCTCTTCTGTACTTTACTGTTGTTGTTCAGAGCACAACCTCCCTTCTAGTCACACAGACTAACAAGCTCTGTGCCATCCCCAACTCCTCTCTTACTTACCTTACCTATGTAATCTACTGGAAAATCTTGCAGTTTCAACCTTTCCATCATCTTTTTACATATTCCATACTTTCCACTTATACATCTGCCTCTCTTGTTTGGGTCCTCATTACCTTTCCCCTATACCATACAATAGCTTTCTAACTAATCTCTCTGCTTCTTGTCTCTCCTAACTCTAATCCATGCTCAACTGAGCTGCCAAGGTGACTTTTTTAAAGTATAGGTCTGACCGTGTCTATACCATTTCAATGAAGTCCAGTGGCTTCTTGTTGCCTCCAGGAGCAAATATAAAGTCCTCTGTTGGGCATTTAAAGCTCTTCATAAGCAGGCAACTTTTCCTTTTCCAGTCTTCTTACACCTTGCTTCCTTCCATGCATTCCATGATCCAGCTCTACAGGTCTGCTCGCAGTTTCTTGAACATGACTCTCTATTTCCCATCTCTGTGCTTTTGCACTGCCCACCCCCCATGTGTGGAGTTCTTTGCTCCCTTACCTCACTCTTAGTTTTCCTGGCTTCTTTCAAGACTTGGTTTAAATCCTGCTTTCTGCTGGAGGCCCTGCTTGGTTTCTTAGTTTTTTTTCTTGTACTACTCTGTATGTATATTTTAAATGTGCTGTTGTTTGCATGTTATACTCTCCATTACAATGTATTCTCTTTGAGGACAGGGAGTATTTTTTGCTTTTCTTTATATTCCCAGTGCTTAGCACCATGCCTAGAACACAGTAGGCACGTATTAAATGTTTGTTGACTGATTTTGGTGCAACGGGTCAGGGTCTTGAAGGACATGTATACTGTCTACGAGGGATGCTCAGGCAAAATGAAAAAATTCTCATCATATCTTTGACTTTCCCTACTCTTGCTGCTCATTTCTTCAGTCCTTGACATTCCCTTTCCACCATTAGGCAGCCAGGGCTTCTTTCTTTCAGTGTTCTTTTCCTAGCAAAACAAGGAAATATCTGATATCATTACTTGCGCTATCATTAGAATTCATTCCCATAGACATGCTACTTCTAGGGGTACATGGTTTTTAAACTTTTTATATCCAACAGAGTCACAGAATGTTAGAACTGGAAAGGACTCTTAAGGTCTTCTGGTCCAACCCTTGGCTTTACTGATGAAGAAAGTGAGGCACAGAGACATCACAGAGCAATTGAGGAGCATATGCAAAACTTCAACCTCCAATCCAATGTTTTTCAAGACTATGGTCTAGATGTTTTCCCTTGGTGTCAGGTGTCCTTAATTTTGCCCTTGACTGCCTAAAATCTGCCCTGAGTTTAAACTAGTTGTAATTATTTTAAAGTTTCTGGGTTAGGTGTTTCCCTTCTTACCTTCCCCTCTCCCCACAAGACACTCTTCTGTTCCTTGTGGGGGAGGCATAAGCACTCTTTGCCCATATATGGGAGCTGGTTAGGTGCGTCTAGGGACATTCTGACACACACATTTTACTCTCCTTGTTTTTAATATTTAGACTTTAACAACTAAAAGAGCTGAAATTTGGTGAGTAGAGGTAGATGTGATTCTTCTCTAGCTTAGTAAGTTGTTTTCTGGGAGTTTCTGTGGTGGAAAAAGTTATTACCCTGTGGTTAGCTTCTCTGAGTTTAGCTAGATTAGCTTAGAACAACAGAGATGCAGACCAAACTCATATTTGGAGCCTCTCCAGTTTGATAAGACCTGGTAGAAACTTGTGATCACTGACATAGCCTGAAAATCCAGGGGTACCTCTACAACGTGAAGAGTTATCAGAAGAAAGATTTGAGTGAAATCTGTTAACAATAGATGATTCCAGTGATGCATATTCTCAGAGTTGCTAGTGACTCAAAAGGCAAAGAAGTAGGTAGTGAGTGTGAAGAGGCTGCAGCTTAAGTGCTTTGTACATCACAGACAAGAATTGAACAGGCATTGGATAGATTGAGATTTGCAGGTGGTGGAAATACATGGTTGATGTGATCACAGATCCCATTCTGGGAAGTTCATAACAGCTCTTATTTTGCATAATAAGATTAGGTTCCTAGGATCCTAGATCCAGAGTTGGGAGGGATCTCAGAAGCTATCTGGTATTATCCTTTCATTTTATTTATAAAAATCCAATGAAAATACACCTTCTCTCCCTCTCATCTCCTCCCCGTTCCAAATTAGAAGGAAAAACCAGTGTTTTTTTTAAAAACATGCATAATCAAACAAAACAAATCCACATATTGACTATATCGTATATATGTATATGTGAATATACACACATACATATATGTGTGTGTATCTATATCTATCAGTCTACACTCTGAGTCCATCAGCTCTCTATAAGAAGGAGGGCTTCATTATGAATCCTCTGGAGCTATGGTTAGTCATTACATTGATCAGAATTGCTAAGTTTGTCTAAGTTATTTGTCTTTATAATATTGTCATCATTCTATAAACTATTCTCCTTGTTCTTCTCATCTTACTCTGCATCAGTTCATACAAGTCTTCTCCGTTTTCTCTGAGACCATCCCCTGCATAATTTCTTACAGCACAATAGTATGCCATCACATTTATATACCATTACTTGTTCAGCTATTTCCTAATTGGTGGGCACTGTCAGTTTCCAAATCTTTGCCACTGTAAAAAGAACTTGTATAAACATTATTGTACATTCTTATAGTTTTGCTCAGGACTAACCTCTCCTTTAATTGATCCTCTCTTTAAGTCCCATTTCTCTTTTCTCACCTTTCCCCCTGGTTTTTTTGGAGTGAATTCTATTATGTATCCCTCATTGTTTTGTGTGTGTGTGTGTGTGTGTGTGTGTGTGTGTGTGTGTGTGTGTATTTTTACCTCTTTTGACCAATTCAGATGAGAGAGTCAGGTTTAAAATGTTAGCTTCTCCCCTTATCTCTTCCTCCTTGTCTGTAGATACTTCTACTTGTGCAACCTAATTACGTGAGATAATTTCCCCCATCATTTATCTTTCTTTCCTGCTAGTATATTTCTCTTCCACTCCCTTTCTATTCTTCTAAGGTCACCAAAATCTTACAGTTCTACTCTCACTTTCTCTGTAAAATTATATTCCTTCTATGATCCCTGAAGGGGATAGGGTTCTCAAGAAATATATGAATCACCTCTCCACATTAGAACATAAACAGTTTATCCTTTTTTAGTCTCTCATTGATTGTTCATTCACATTTACCATTTTATATTTCTTTTAACTCCTGTGTTTACACTTCAAAGTTTCTATGCAGCTCTAGTCTTTTAAACAATAATGCCTAGAAGTGCTTTGTTTCTTTAAAGATCCTTTCTCCACCCCTCTTACTCCTCTGGGATTATACTCAGTTGTGCTGGGTAAGTAATTATTGATTGTAACACTCTATTGCTTGCCTCCTGAAATATTGCATTCCAAGTTTTCCATTTCTTTAAGGTGGTGGCAGCTAAATCTTGTGTGAGCATGATTGTGACTCCTTGGTATTTGAATTATTTCTTTGTGGTTGCTTGAAGTATATTTCTTTGACCTGAAAGCTCTGAATTCTGGCTGTAATGTTCTTGGGAGTTTTCATTTGGGGATTTCTTCCAGGAAGTGACTGGTGGATTCTTTTTATTTTTACTTTGACTTTTCATTCCAAGAGACCTGGGAGGTTTTCTTTTATGTTTTCTTGAGATGTGATATCTATAAGCTGTTATGTTATGGATTTCAAGTAGACTAATGATTTTTAATCTCTCCTTTGTTTTCTTCTGTCTTTTTTTCAATATTTTGATTTTTGTTTTAATAGTTCCTGTATCATGGAATAATTATTTTTATTTGTTCTATTCTAATTTTCAAGGAGTCTGTTGCTTGAGTAGATTTGTATGTATTTTCTACCAGGCTTTTAATTCTCTTTCCAAAGCTTTTTTTTTAATAGTTCTCACTTTTTTTCCCAATCTTTTCCGCTAATGCTCTATATCAGCAAGGCAATAATCACAATATAGATGATAATTGTCAAAATGCCTATGTGGTTCTGTATCGCAAAATATATGAGACTCTCCACATAGAAGGCAGAAAAAGTAAACCATTTAATCAGATGCCAGAGGACTAGACCCCGTAACGAATACACCCAGTCCATCACAGCAGCAAAGAATTCGATACACAACATCACACCATGGAGCCTCACCATCCCAAAACCATCTACTCCCGTGCTGGGGCCTTCCCACAAAACAATCACTCATAGCCACTACAGTCTGCTCTCTGCCTCATTCTAACTGCTGTAACTGCTCTCTCAGCTTTTCTTGTGACACACTTTCCTTTTCCTCCCAGTAAGCTCCTCCCACCAAATGTGACTTAGGCTTCCTGTGATATAAACAGGTCACATGGCCTATTAATGGGTGGGAAAGATCTTCAAATCTAAATTTCTATTATATGCCCTTATTTTATTTATTAAAAAAATTTAAACTCTTAAAAACTCTTGATTCACTCCTTCCAGAAATTTTAGTTGAACTCATGTCCAGGCTTTCTTTTTCTTTGAGGCTTTGTTTATGAATGTTTGCAATTATTCTCTTCTTCTGGGTTTGTATTTTGAATATCCCTGTCACCATAAAAAGTTTTTTGCGAAAAATACTGGAATTCTTTTTTTGCTTTTTCATTCTTACATTCTACTTATTTACTTCAGTCTTTATGGTAGAGCCAGGCTTTATGTACTTCTGGAAGGAAAGGTTGGGTTAGTCCTGCTGTTTCTTTCTAGGAGTATTGAGTATTGCGTTATTCTAGACTCTCAAGAACAGCACATATTAGTGATCTGCACTCTTTTTGTGCTCTAAAATGGTCTTATCTAGGATAAAGCCTGAATTTCATTCTACAAGTTCAAGTTCTGCAAATTCCTGGCCTGGGTTTGGGTCTGAGCAATACACCTGTGCCCCCAGTTGGAATTCCAGTAGATTGCTACTGGACTCATTCACTATCAGCCAAATGGAAAGCTTTGCTGGTTCAATAATAGAAATATGGGCACCTTTTTAGTCTGGGATTTCAGCCCTGGTCATTTTACAGACTTGAGACTGGGCTCAGACCCTTTCTCCATTCCTGGGGTAAAAACTACATAGCTGCTACTTGCTTCTAAACTTGCTCCTTGCACAGTATACTGCCTAGGGCCTATGACTCCTCCAAGGAATACCACTCAGGCACATTTCCCCCTTCCCCAAATTAAAAACTGAAATTGTGACTTGGAATCAGGTAGTGAGCAAAAAAGCTATCAGTTGGCACCTATTCCTGTATCCTGCACAAGTTTAGGACCTTCTATCCTAGATTTGAGCCCTATTCTTGCTCTGGTGCAGAGCTTCTCCCTGTGCTGGAATGAACCATATCCCTAGTATCCAGACTTCTCTATCTCCCTATGCCAACCTGGACTGGAAAGAAGACTCATTATGATATAATTTTTTTTCTAATAAAGACTTGGTCTGACATTTTAAAAAATCTTTTTGGTGGAGTTCAGGAGTAGAACTCAGTGTTCTTTTTCCTGACACTGCCATCTTTCCAACCCCCTCACTTTATAGATGAAGAGATGGAGCTCCAGGGAGATTAAATGACTTGACCAAGGTCATATGGGTTATAAGTGTTAAAAGCAGGGTTTGAACCCAGGTCCTTACTCCAGAACAAGTGTTATTTTTGCTTTTACACTGATATTATTAATCTAGTGGTGAAGGGAAAAAAGATTTGGAGAATGACATTAGAGTCCATACTATATCTTCCCTCACCCTTGCTCTTATTCTAATTCTCAGTCCATCCGCCACAGAGCTGCCAATGTGATAGTCTTAAAGCACAGGGTTGACCATGCCACTACCCTGGAGTGAAACTTGGGAGGAGTAAGGTAAATAAAATAGGAGTGAATGTGGGGGAAAATGTAGTATGGACCGTTGGCTCTTTTTTCTCTTTCAGATCTATCCTCTACAATATGTTTAAGTGATATTTTTAAGGACCAAATCTGAACAAGAACATGTCACTCCCCTGCTCCTGAAATTCTTGTAGCTCCCTATTACTACTAGATTTAAATACAAACTCCTCTGTTCAGCATTTAAAGCCTTTTACAACTTGGCTCCAAAATAGCTTTATCATATATTACTATCCTTCTTACCTTTACAATACAGTCAAACATGCTTTTTGCTATTCCCTACCTATATGCACAGCTGTCCCCCATACTTGGAATGTATTCCATTTTCATCTCTGTCTCTTAGAATTTCTAGTGTCTTCAAAACTCAGTTCAAATGCCACTTCCTGCATAAGGTCTTTCCCAAGCTGTTAGAGTCTTCTCTCATTGAAATTATCTTGTTTTTGCTTTGTATTTTTTATGCTTACATGTGTACTTGTTATCTTCCCTGCTAGGATGTGAGCTTTCTAGGGCAAAGAACGTCATTTTTGTCTTTGTATTGCTCACACCTAGCACAGTTCCTGGTATTTGGTAAATGCATGTTAATCAGGTAGACTGGCAAAATATTCCAAGAGCCTAGACACGATCTTTCAAGAAATTCTCAGAGAAAACTGCCCTGATATTCTGGAACCAGAGGGTAAAATAGAAATGGGAAGAATTCACTCATCACTTCCTGAAAGAGGTCATAAAATGAAACCCCTAGGAATATCATAGCCAAATTCCAAAGCTCCTGAGTCAAAGAGAAAATATTATAAACAACCCAGAAAAAAACCATTCAAATACTATAGAGCCACAGTCAGGATCACACAAAATTTAGCAGCTTGTACATGAAAGGATCAGAGGGTTTGGAATGTAATGTACTAGAAGACAAAAGAGCTAGGATAACAACCAAGAATAGCTTATTTGGGAAAACTGAGTATAATCCTTCAGGGAGAAAAATGGATATTTGGTGAAATAATGAAAACATTTCTGATAAAAAGACCAGAGCTAAATAGAAAATTTGAGTTTCAAATACAAGACTCAAGAGAAGCATGGAAAGGTAAACAGGAAAGAGAAATCATAAGGGCTTCAATAAGGTTAAACTGTTTACATTCCTATATGGGACAATGATATTTGTAACTTCTAAGAACTTTTTAAGTGTTAGAGCTGTCTGAGTATACATAAATGAAGAACATGAGTGTGTTGAGTATGATGGGATGATATCTAAAAAATTAAATTAAAGAGTGAGAAAGAGGGATGCATTGGAAGAAGGGAGAAGGTAGAGGTAGAATGGGGTAGTTATCTCACATAAAAGAGGTACAAAAGTGGAGGTGCTTACAGTGGAGAGGAAGTTGGTGTGTGTGTGTGGCTGACAATGCTTGAACCTTACTCTCATCACAATTGGCTCAAAAAAGGAATAATATACAAACTCAGTTGGGTATAGAAATATGTCTTGCCCTAGAGTGAAGTAAAGGAAGAAGGGGATAAGAGGAGTAGGGAGGGAGCTGATGGAAGGGAGAGCAGATTAAGGGAGGTGGAGGTCGGAAGCAAAACACTTTTGAGGAGGGACAGGGTGAAAGGAGAAAGAGAGAGAGGTTAAATGGGAAAGTAAAATGGAAGGAAATGAATAGTAATCATAACTGAAAAAAATCAACAACAAGATTCACTGATAAAAGCTTCATTTCTCAAATATATAGAGAACTGAGTCAAATTTATAGGAATATGTCAGTCAAAGGATAAGAACAGACAATTTTCAGAAGATGAAATCACAGCTATAGTCATATAAAAATGCTATAAATTACTATCGATTAGAGAAATACAAATTAAAGCAACTCTGAAGTACTACCTCACACCTATTAGATTGGCTAACAGAAAAGGAAAATGACAAATGTTGAAGATGATGTAGGAAAATTTGGACACTAAAGTACTGTTGGTAGAGTTGTGAACTGAACCCACTATTCTAGAAGGCAATTTGAACTATGCCCAAAGGGCTATAAAACTCTACATACTCTTTGACCTAGTGATACCACTACTAAGTATGTATCCCGAAGAGATTAAAAAAGGAAAAAGACCTATATGTATAAAAACATTTAGAGAAGCTCTTTGTAGTGGCAAAGTATTGGAAATTGAGGGGATGCCCATAAGTTGGGGAATGGATGAATGAGTTGTGGTGTATGATTGTGATGGAATACCTTTGCTCTATAACATATGACAAGCAGGATACTTTCGGAAAAACCTGAAAAGTCTTACATGAACTGATGCAAAATGAAGTGAGCAGAACCAGGGGAATGGCATATATAGTACATACACACGCACATACACACACATAGCACTATTGTACAATGATCACCTGCGAATGACTTGGCTACTCTTATCAAGATAATCATCCAAGACAATTTCTGAAGGACTTATAATGAAAAATGCTATCCGCCTCCAGAGAAAGAACTGATGGAGTCTGAATGTAGAATGAAGTATACTTTTTAAACTTTTTTATTTTTGTTTTTATTTTTTGGTCTATGTTTTCTTTCACAACATGACTAATATGGAAATATGTTTTGTGTGGCTGCATATGCATAACGTATATCAAATTGCTTATCTTTTCAATGAGGGTGGTGGGACATGTGGGAGGGAGAAAATCTGGAACTCAAAAATTTTAAAAAACAAATGTTAAAAATTGTCTTTATGTGTAATTGGAAAGGATAAGATATTTAAGATAAAAATTTCAACAGTGAGGTTGATTTAAACTGGAGGACTAACAAAATGAAAAGAGGATAATAATTGAATACTTTAAATTTTATATCACTTTGCAGCTACAAAGCATTTTATGAACATTTTCTCATTTGATTTTCACCATAGTACTATAAGTAATCATTAATTCTTCTTCAAGATGAGGACACTGAGTCCCAGACATGTTAAAAGATTTCCCCATAGATTCACAGCTAATAATGAACAGAACCAGGGTTCGAACCCATGTCTTATGATGTTAAGGTCATTATTCTTTCCTCTATACCACCTTGCCTCTTTAGGAAATAGCTAAAACTTTGTTGTATAAAAGTAATTCTAATTGTAGCAGCTTATATGAACTGCTTAGTATTAATGTCTAATTATCATGCAGCATGCCTCCATTCAGACTCATTCCAGTGCTTTGTTGTGGTATAAAAGTGATGTCTGGTTCTCAAATGCTATATTAACAAAGAAAGTTCTAGCAGGTTCCTATCAAATTAGAGGCTTCAAGAATGGGTACAACAGTAGACAGTTGTCCAAGGACTGTCCTAGGTGAGTTCAAAGAGGCTCATTAATAAAAGGTGAGCCACTGTGTGGTGGAGATTTGGGGCCACAAGTTAAGGATGAAGGTGAACCTACTAGAGTGCTGAGGGGTCGCACTATGTGTTGGTGAAACTGTTTCCTACCTCAGTGAAATCACAGCTTTCTTGAGATATTAGAGCACCTTGTAGTATAGGGCCAGGTCTTCCTATTCAGATCCCCACTTGGCTCTGGGACCCTCTTGATATTTTCCAGGTTCAAGATACTTTTTGAGCCAGTAACTATTCAAAGTCAAAGTGATGAGTCCTCAACCAATGCCAACTGTGCCAGACCATCTTAGACGATATGTGAAATCAGAGCAAGACATTTAATTAAAAAGGAAATCAAAGTTAATTACATGTAATGAAACTGAACTATAAATGTTCTCCAATTAATTCCTGTCTCCCCAACACAATGAAAAGAGAACATCATCAGATCACCCAGGGTAGAATATTTGAAATTAACATCCGTAGTTGCCCCTGCTCAGTTACTTCTCTTTTAATCTCAGATCAGCAACTAGCAAGTATTGATCTTTTGAGAAATGGAGCTTCAAGACATCTGGGCAAGGTCAGCACCACCTGAACCTCTATCAATGTCTCTGCTATCTCAGTGACCCCATCATGGCTCACTCTGCTCACAGTTGAAATCTAGGTGTATCTGGTCATGACAGCCATTTCTTCATATTTCTCTCATTCCCCTGCCTTTAAGGATATAGGGCAGCTAAGAGGGCATAGTGGATAGAGTACCAGGACTGGAGTCAGGAAGACCTGAGTTCAAATCTATCTCAGTCACTTGCTAGCTTCTTAGCTGTATGACCCTAAGCAAGTCATTTGACCTCTGTTTGCCTTAGTTTCCTCATCTGTACAGTGGAGATAATAATAGCATCTATACATCCCAGGGTTACTGTGAAGAAGAAATGAAATGATAATTATAAAGCACCTAACACATAGTAAGCACTATATAAATATGTTATCATGGTGGTGATGATGATACTTTTTCTGACTGAAACAACCTATATCTTGCCAAACTCTGTGTGATTCTTGTAGACACTTTAACATTTTTCTACACCAGAAATATTCTTCCCCAGAGACTGTGCTTGGTGATATTGCCATACTATTGGATTACCCATGGCTTTTTGGGAAATATAGGCAGGAGAATTTTTCCTAATGAGTGATTGAGTCTCTCAGCCTTAATCATTTTGGGAGCATGAAGTCTGTTCACAGATACACATTTCTACATACAACTTACTAGATATAGTTAGCTTGGCTTTGTCATAAGCTTTGCTTGAGTACTGTAAAAATTATATAGGCTCAGTCTTCATAATTAGTTGCTCATGTTGCATGCTCATCCACTTAGATCTTTAATAAAAATGAAAGGGAACAGCATTTCTGGATTATTGCCATCTTATATATGGATGTGAGAGAGTGCATGCATGTGTGCATGGATGTGTGTATATAAAAGGCAGGCAATAAGTCATCTGACAGCTTTTTCTTAATTTCCTACTTAATCTAGTGGAATACTGCTACCCCTTCCATCATACTTGGATCTTCAATTCCCTTTCTGTAGTTCTCAAAAAAAGCAAATCACAATCTAAAAATAGTCAGAATGACAAAATTTCTATTGTCTTGCTGGTAGCCACCATTTTTGCTGGGATTGAATTGACCTAATATCAGGACATAATGAAGTACCCATCAGCCTGTTCAGTGATGTAGCCAGGAGGAAGAACAGTGTTGGGCAAAGTACTGCTCTAGTGATAAGAAATGACTTGAATTTTCTACCAATATTTGAAGTAAATCGTTTTTGAATGTTTAAAAAGATTGCCTAATGGGGAAATATTCCAAATATATCTTATATGTATATAAATACATGCACATGAAGCGTATATGCATATGTATAAATGTGTACATGTATTCATCAGTCTGGTTGGGAATGGAAGGAACAAAATTCCACATGAGAAGAAAATACCATAGGTTTTTTTTCAGTCCTGTGTGTCTTCAGGGGTTATGTGACACGCCTGCCACTTTTCTATTAAATTTCCCTCATTTACTTATTTGTGAAAGAACCCATTAAAGCTTCACTGTTATCAGAGTTTATCCTATAGGATCTTTTGTTGTTAATAACATCTTATAAAGTAGCCCTTTTTATATGGCAGTAATTAAGCCTGATTTTCTTTCTACAAAATGGAAGTCTTCTATGTATAAGCTTTCTTTTCAATTGTAGAAGTATTTTCTGTGTTTCTTTTAAGTGTAGAAAAATGCATTGCACAACAATTTAGATATTCTGGATGCTATAATTTCATGTGAAAATTTCATGTGAATTTCATGTGAAAAACCTTAAAATATTTTAAATATATTAATTTTCTAGAGTAAAATATGATTGTCTCATTCTCTAGAAACAATGAAGTCACTATTACAATTAGCTTTAAAAATCCACAGGTTTGCAAAAATTCTAGGATCATTGGGTGGTAGAACCTCTTCTGTGCCCCACCCCACTCCTATTAATTCTCACAGGTGGATCCCTAGGGAACAACTGACTATTGCTCTATGAAGGATTCTGGGACTTACTCTGAAGGATTGTAGCTTCTAGTACTGTTGTTACCAAGCCCCTCTGTTGTGTGACCCCCTTCTCATATCAATCATGCAGTAGAATTCTGTTAGCTTCTAGATAAAGGTATTTACTAAGCAGGTATAGCAAGAACCATAGTTACAAAGTAATCTCCCAAAAGTGTGGGTGTGTTATCCCTTTGCACACAAAAGGTTCCTAGGGAGAGTGGTCATAAATAGACACATATGTAGAGGACATGTAAAATTAAGAGGAACCGCTAGACTCTTGCCCTTTGAGTCTTTTCTGTCTTTCTAGAGACCTCATGCAGTTCCCCTTAGATCTAGGTTTCTGCAGGGCTTTGAAGATTGTTGCCTTAGGAGAATCCACGGCCATCATTTTTTCCACCACAATCTGTAGCTGTCCTTGCTTAACTATCTTTTCATGTCTATTTGCTTGTCTTCTGCTATTGGCTGCTGCTACCACCTCCATTGGACTCTGCTATTAACTCTAGTTATCATTAGAACTTTTATAACTCTTCCGGTCTTTTAAACTTTGCAAGGTCTTCACCTGCTCAGTTCTCTATCTATATAATTGTTTGCCTAAGATCAGAGTGTGGTGTTGCCCTTTAACATATAAGTAATTTGGTTGCTGAAAGGGGTGAGAAAAATACTTTCCTGTAAGGAAAAATAAATAAATCAACTTTGGAAGAATGTAAGGTAATTCCTCTTTCATAGGTGAGAACAGTTTGGTTGCTGAAATACTGGCAGAAAAATAACTTATTTAATAAAAATGGTTAAGTCCACATGTGAAGAAGCAGTTTTCAAATGAGATGTGATCAGTTTGGTTTGAAAATGGGTACAAAGTGAACTTTTGCATAAATGAAAAGGCTTAAATCATCTTGTAAATGTTAAAGGTGATGTTCCTCACAAATGTGAACAGTTTGATGGATGAATGGGTCAGAAAAAGAAATTTTATACACTAAAACAAAATTCAAGTATAAAGAAACAGAATATTGAGAAGAACAGTTTGAGGAGTGAGAAATGGCCAAGGCCATTTGGTCCCTTAGTTCATTTGCATTTAATTTTTTTTAGGTTTAAAAGGTAAAAACTCAGAAATAATAAATCAAATAAGGGTTTGTAGGCTATGGGATTAAATAAGGGTTGTTGGTTTTTATAACTGATATAAAAGGGGAGTATGTGAGTTTTTGAATCATCAGGGAAAGATGTTCACCAGGAGGCTCTAATTTTAGTCATTAAAAGTAGTGATAAACTTAGCTAGAGTGATGAAGAAGTGGCCTGGAGGGAAGAAATGAGCAGATGAAAGAACTCAGAAGGTGGTAGAAAAGACAACTCTGATGGAGTCATGTGTAGAATGTAGAAACCAGTAGCCAGAGAGTGTCAGCTTATGTGTAGGCTTTAGTTGTCAGGTCCTTATTGGCTGAATATAGGTTGAAGTTCATTGGAAGACAGGCATTGCCCTTTCCTACCATATGAAGTTTGAGAGATGAATTCTCTCAGAGGCACCTTTTGTTTTCTGCTGCCCTCTCTGATATAGGGAAAAGTAGACAGGAAAAAGAGGCTCTGATTTGCTGTTGGATTGGCTGTTTGAGATTGTTATTGCTTGTCCTTCATTCTCAAAGAGGGCGATGATACCAGGTAGTTGATGCCATGACATACAATTTATTTGGATTTAAGTGAGAGAGGGCCATGCAAAGTCACCAGCCTCGCTTTCTCCTCCAGTGCCATCTGGGTCCAGTGGCTAGATATAGATCAGCATGACTGGAGATGGCCCTGGATGGGCTGTATGAGATGACACTTGATTGGATTATACAAAATCCTAGCGAGTGAAGAATGAGATGGATTTGTCCACTTTGCCCAGAAGGAGCCAATCTGATGAGCCATCATGCACTAGGCACACTCTCTGTACACCTACAGCTTAAAGCTGTTGAAGCTGACACCTATGAAAAAGGAATTACTTTACATTCTTCCAAAGTTGATTTATTTCTTTTTCTTTACATGGAAGTACTTTACTGTTCCCTTTTGTCAACCAAGCTGTTTGCATGTCAAAGAGGCAGCACCTTACTCTGATCTTAGTACCAAACAAATATAAAGGGGTTTCTTTACCCCCAACCAGGCACCTTCATCATTAAGTACTCTCTGGATTCCACCAACACACAGCTAGCTATTGGATGCCCTGGAAAAACTTCATCCAAAGCTGAACCTATGTGGATAATGATAACCTACTGGAACTCATTCCTCAAGATTAATATATTTATGCCCATCTTAGTGATTATAAACCTGTGTCATTATTCAAGACCCCTTCTTCTTTCCTGATTGACCACTCCCACTATTCTCTCAAAACATTCCTCCTCCTTTCCTTCTAAAATTTTCCAAAACTTCCACTGTGTTTTCATCTTAAATATTCCTTTTCTTTTTCTAGCTCTTTTTATATTCTTTCATTAAATAAGATCTGACTTTCTGCTGATGATATAGCTTCTCTGGCTACCCTTTCTAGCTTTGGTTGCAATTTTACTCACAAGTGATGAAGCTAGAGGTGAAGTGGATAGGATGCTGGGCCTAGAGTTAGGAAGGTCTGCGTCCAAATTCCACTTTAGATACTTACTGTGTGACTCTGCCCAAGTCACTTAACCTCTCCTTGACTCAGTTTCTACAACTGTAAATGGGGATAATAATAGCACCTGCATGGTAGCAAATGAGATAATATTTATAAAAGTATTTAGTATAGTGCCTGGCATATAGTAAGTGCCATAAAAATGCATATTCCCTTTCCTTTCTTTCCCCCTTCCTGATCAGTGAGGGTTTCTGAAATATTCCTTGCTCCCCATGGCTACTTCTAGCCTCTCCCTCTGCCATTATTACTCAGTAACCTCCCTTCCTTTGAGGTTTATTCAGTCAATATCTACTACCCAATCAAGATTCTGATAGATGTTATCTAGAAACTTCCAGAATACTCTCTCCCTTCCTCAATGACCTCAGTGCCTGGCTCATAGTCTTTCTTCCCCAACTCCAGTCCTCATCTTAGGGGACTTCAATATACATATTGAGACACCTATAAATGCCCTAGCCTGCTTCAACTTACTCTTTTCCCATTAATTATTTAGAGATGGTTATAGCCTTGATCTTGTCATCTCTATATTAATGTTCATGAACTCTGAAATTCCTTTATCTGACCATAATCTGTTGTCAATCTACCTGTCCCAAAGCTGTGCAATTACAAACCCTACCCTTCATTATCACCATGACCTCCAATCCTTTCACCCCTTCATTCTTTACCACACCATTACTAGCTACTTTGACTTCCCTTTCCCAACATGACCACTTGGTAAACCAGTTGAACTCTATACTGTCCTCTTCTCTTAAGTCTCTTGTCACTTTATGCTGTCAAAGATTTTGTCCTGCCAAACTCAAGCCTTGGATTCCTCTGATCATTTGCTACCTTTGCTCCTAGTCATGTGCTGCTGAAAGAAGCTGGAGAAAATCTGTGTTGATTGGGCCTATTACAAATTTGTCACATAATCTGAACTGGGCTCTTATGCCTGCAAGGCAATCCATTTATACCTCACTAATCTATTCACCATCTTGATCACCACAGTGGCTTTTCTAAGTCTTTCATCCTTTCTTAAACCTTCCAGAGCTTCCTCTTCCCCTTTGGCCCCACCCCCCAACATCTCAACTGAGAACCTTGTCTCATGTATCATAGAAAAAATTGAGGTCATTCACTGAGAGCTCCCTCTTCTCCCCTTCTCTTCTCACATCAATCAGATGCTTTTGCCTACTATCCCCACCTTCATCCTTCTTTCATATGAAATGGTCTTTTTCCTTACCAACCCCTCTGTATGCACAAGTCATTCCATTCCATTTTCTCTGGCAGATTTCCCCCTTTATCATCCCTACTCTTTCACTATTCTTCAATTTCTCCCTGTCTACTGTTTGATTCCCTACTGCCTCCAAAAATGTCCATGTTTCCCTATCCTCAAAAACCCCTCATGTGATGTGTTCATTCTTGCTAGCTATTGTCCTATGTCTCTCCTCCCTTTTGTGGCTAAACTCTTTGAGAAGGCCATCTACACCTGGTGGCTCTATTTCCTTTCCTCTCACTATCTTTTTAACTTTGAGGTCTGGCTTCCGATTCATCAGTCAAACTACTCTCTCCCAAGTTACCAATAATTTCTTAATTTCCAAATTTTTCTCTTTTCCTCTTCTGTTTTCTTCTTTTCTCTCCATATTTTTGTGAGATGACTCTCTCCTGGATCTTCATCCAGGTCATACCTGCTAACCATGGATGTAGCTAAAGGTTCTTTTGTGGGTCTTCTTCCCTTTTCCTTCTACACTATTAGTCTCAGTGATCTCAGTAGTTCCCATAGATTCAATTATCATCTGTATTCAGAGGATTTTCAGAGCTACTTATCCAGCCCTAACTTCTCTCCTAGACCTCCAGATTTGCATCTCTAACTGCCTATTGGGGCATCATGAACTTGATGTCCCATAGGTATTTTCAACTTAACATGATCAAAACAAAACTCATTATCTCCCTATCTTCCAAACCCATAGTTAGCAAGCATGATGTGGATGAAGGTTCAGCAAAGGATATTGAGGAGTTGTCAGATACATAGGAGAAGCAGAAGAGAATCAGTTCACAAACACCTAAGGAGAAGAGAGTATCAAAAAGAGCTCATTTATCTTTCACATTTAAAAATAATATTTAAGGGAGTATCTTGTCTGGGAATCGCTAAACAAAATGTAGTATATGAAGGTAATAGAATGTTATTATATCTTAAGAAATAATGAAATGGAAAATTTCAGAGGAAACTGCAAAGGATTTTAGGAACTGATGCAGAAGTGAGTAGAACTGGGATAATTTATACAATGATAATTATGTTACAGAGAAAAAATAACTTTGAAGGATTTTAGAACTCTGATCAGTGCAGTGTTAAATCATAAGATGAAATAGGCCATTCACCTCCTGACAGATAGGTGATGAAATCAAAATGCAGAAATGGACATACGTTTTTAGACTAGCTAATGTGGGAATATGTTTTGCTGGACAATATGGCTATTTTTAAAATGTCCAATTTGCTCAATGAGAAGGGAGGAGCAAATTAATTTTAGAAATACATATTACTTGAAAAATACATATGGTAACTATTTTTAAACATTTAAAAAGAGGACATTAAAAACAACAAGAAGAATACAAGAAAGAAAAAAACTAAGTAGACACACTGTAGATTATACACTCTTTCTTGGACGTGCAAGTTTATTACATACAGGAACTAACTTATTTTTGCTATTTTCTCTTATGTGTTTAGTGTTATCTAATCTCTGAGCCCTCAGAAAATAAATAATTGTTGGCTGTGTAAAATGAAAATAATTCTCTAGCAAGCCTACAGCTTGTCCTGTTACCTGAAGGACTTTTCCAATTACTATGTTATAATCGGAGGTTAATCAGCCAGAACATTCATCATACTACTTATAATTTTACCAGGAAAAATGGTATTTATTCTGAATGTCAAATTCTTGTCAAGTCTCTCTCCCTTTCACAACTTTGCAGTATATCTAAACCCTTCACAATCTGCCTCCAGCCCATCTTTCCTGATCTATTAGCATAATGCCTGGCACATAGTAAGCTCTTAATAAATTCTTGTTCACTTGACTTGATTACCCATTATTCCACATCATGCACTGTATGTTCCAGCCAGACTGGCCTGTTTGTTTGCACCCATGAATACTCTTCCATCTTCTGCCTCTGTGCTTGGCACAGGCAGAGCCCCATGTGTGGAATGTTTTTTCTCTCTCTTACCTCTTCCTCTTGAAGTTTCTAGCTCTCTTTAAGGCTCAGCTCAAGTTCCTCTTTTGAAAATCTTTTCTTTATTCTTCTAGCTCAGGGTGGGGAATCTGCAGCCTCGAGGCCACATGTGGCCCTCTAGGTCCTCAAGTGTAGCCCTTTGACTGAATCCAAACTTCGCAGAACAAATTCCCTTAATAAAATGATTTGTTGTGTAAACTTTAGTCAAATGGTTGTACCCAAGGACCTATAAGGCCACATGTGGCCTTGAGGCTGCAGGTTTTCCACCCCTATCCTCGCTGTTAGTATCCCATCATCACTGGGTATTTTTTTGTATATTTACTTATAAAAATGAACATTATATACAAACATAGATATCTTTTATACATGGGTTTATGAAGATACACACACATACTTCTCTGGGAACATACTGTATTTCCCTAGTAGCATGTGAATTCATTGAGGGCTGGGGCTTTCTCATGAATGATTCTGTGTTCCCAGCGCCTGACACAATGCATGGCACATAGTAGACATTTAAAAAATGCTGAGTGGTTGATTTTAATTAGCGGAATATTATGTAAACATTTTGTATTTATTTCATTAGAAAAGCAATATATTGGGAAAGGCACCTTTGAGTTGACAGCAAAAGTCAAGTCAACAAGCATGTATTACAAGTCTACTATATGTCTTCCTTACATTGTGCTAAGGGTTGGGGATAAAGAAAGACAAAAGACAGTCCCCACTCTCCAGGCATTCACAGTCTAATGGAGCAGATGACATGCAAACAACATTGTACAAGTAAGATATATGCAGTATAAATTGGAGATAATCAGAGGGAAGGCACTAGCATTAGGGGGAATCAGGAAAGCCTTCTTATAGATGGTGGGATTTTTTTTGCTGAGGCTTGAAGGAAGCCAAGGAAGCCAGGAGGCAGAGATGAGGAGGGAGAGAATTCCAGGCATGGAGGACAGCCTGAGTGAAAATGCTTGAAGTCAAGAGAAGGCCAGTGTTACTGGATTGGAATACATGGAAGGGATTAAGTTGGAAGAAGACTAGCAAGGTAGGGAGGGACCGAATTATAAAGGACTTTAAAAATTAAACAGAAGAGTAACTTGAGCTCTTCCACTCAGTGTGTACTTGCCTCCCATCTGAACCCCCCCCCCGCCCCCGTTCAGTCCCATTTACATTCTCTTTTAAAGGATTAAACTTGCCACTTCAAAGTTTGCCCTGGATGATGATATTGCCATCCTTGTTGTTTTGATAGCTCTTAAATGTACAAAGCTGTTTTTGTAGGAGATGTGCTACTCAGACTGTCTTCCCCTCCACTGTTGGGTGCTCCAGACTTCAGGGTATGATGATGGGTATGGGACAGAAAGACAGCAAGTGAGGGATGAGAACAAGGACAAGAAAAGAATTCTGACCTTGAAGTAACTCCATTAATTATAATTGTCACCAACTGGGACAACACAGAGAAGGGCTGGCACTGCACTTTCTCTGAAAATTTCCATTTCATTACTTCTCTTTTTTTGGAGGGGGGAAGGCAGGGAAATTGGGCTTAAGTGACTTGCCCAAGGTCACACAGCTAGTAAGTATGTCAAGTGTCTGAGGCTAGATTTCAACTCAGGTCCTCCTGACTCCAGGGCTGGTGCTCTACTCACTGAACCACCTCATTTCATTACTTCTTATGACAAAGTAATATTCTATTACCTTCGTATACCATAATTTGTTTCGTTATTTCCTGATAAAATATTTCCTTAATTTAAATATTATTTTTTTAAATGTAGAAGGTGAATTATAATTAATTTTAGTAAAATAGATAAACACACATAGATCAAGTTCTTAATTAACAGAGTAAGAGACTAAAGTCTTAGAAAGTATATTTTAAAATTATTTTTATGTTTTCATTAGGCCTGTAATATTTATATAGTACTTTCCTCTACCTCCTCTGAAACCTTTTCTGACTGCTAATTTAGCTTTGGGTTTACCATCCTGACACGTCCTTGCCCTTTGTGCTGGTCTGAGCAACACAAACACCTGGCTATAGAAAATCATGAGCTGCTATATAGATGCAGATTCTCTAAAATGTAACCTCAAAAGGAAGACAAAGAAGAGAGAGCATATAGTCAATTTATTTTCAACCACGTTGATGTGAATTTTTAATGTGAAAACAAATTAGATCATGCTAGAGAGTAACTGTGACAATTTGTGCAATGTTTTCAATTTCATAACTGACAAGTATGAACAGTGAAATAGGGAAGTACCAGGCTGGCCCTATGCCTTGAAAGAGTAGGTGGCCCCCTATGGCATAATGATTTAAGAGATGATAAAAGGCCTTCCTGACCAAAACTGTCTCTCTCCATTGACTCCTTGACATTTGAAATTTCTCTTATTAGTTAAACCAAAAACTCCTATTAGTAGTTTTTTGGAGTGGAGTCTTATGTAGAAATTCTGTTCTAATGGGTTTGCAGAATTAGTCGTGGGGCACATAAAATATAGGGAACTAAAACCATTGCTTTTTCCTCTCTCCGTCAATGACAGTGCCTGATTTCTCAATTAGTGAGTTCATCCAGTCAATCAGACCAGTCAAGTTAAACACTATTTTATCTGTCTATCTATCTATCTATCAATATGTATATCTATAGATACCTCTGTGTACGTGTGTGTATAATCTTTAGCGCTTTATAACAACCAATGAAAACTATTATTTTCTGGTTTGTTACTGAATAATAGTTAAGTCATCCAGTGATACACAATGTTGGAATGCTGGAGGATTTTCAATTTGTTGTTGTTCTCCTTTACTCCTGCTGATTAATAGTGTTACACCTTCTCTAGATGGGTAAGTATAGTGTGGCCCTACATAGACTTCTGGGACTTAGAGGTATTTTTACTCATTTCCTGAGGCAAGATTATATATACATGCATGTGTATGTATGTATGTGTGTATATACATACATAATAATAGAACTGTATAAATATATGTGTATATATACATGCATATGCATATACATGTGTATACATACATACACACATATTTGTATCTGGGGATAGTTTGAGTTTATGGCTTATCCTTTTTTAGGGGCAGGACTAAAAGGAAAACCGACAAAAGGAAAGAGAACACAGGGAAACAACGGAGGTGGCAGGGCTTCTTACAGGAGAGGCCACCCAGTCAGTCAGCATGTATTTATTAAGCCCCTGCTATGTGCCAGGCATTGCCATCCAGGAGAGACTTACTTTTCCTAGAACTGGAGTAGTATTCCAACCTCTCAGTCCATTGTTAGAGAGTTTTCTCTCTCTGGGGATGTAATCACAAGACAGTCATATGTTTCATAATTACACTTCTAAGAACAAAATTATTATGACCTTGGGCTCTTTAAATCTACCTCATTAGATTACAGTCCTTATATAGTGACTCCTGAAAAGGGCTCAGCAATCCCTCACACCAGAGATACCAGTCCTTCTTGAACATTGCATACACCCCATAAGTAAGGGTTTACTATTTACAAGGCACGTACTATTTACGGTCCCTGCTCTCAAGGAGTATCCATTCAAACTGGGGAGACAACATGAAAACAACTATGTTCATACAAGATATATGCACGTGGAAAATAATCATGGAGAGAAAGAAAAACAGTAGTAGTGCGGGATTGGGGAAATAGAGAAAGACTTGTAGAAGGTAAGATTTGAGCTATCTTAAAGGAAGCCAGAAAGTACAGGAACGCCTATTGAAAAGTCAAGAAATATAGGCATTGTGTTGAGGAATGGCAAGAAGACCCGTATTGGTGCATTATACATCTGGAGGAAATCAAAGTATAAGGAGGCTAGAAAGGTAGGAATGAGCCAGGTTGTGAAAGACTGTAAAAACCAAACAGAAAATTTTATACTTGATACTGGAGCTAATGGGGAGCGGTTGGAGTTCATTGACTAGGGGAACAGGTAACATGATCAGACTTTACTTCAGGGAGATAACTTTGGCAGCAGAGTGGAGGATGGATTAGAGTGAGGAGAAACTCCTTATGTTTTTCAAGCTTTAATAGCTTGAAACTGCAGTAAGACTTTTGGTGTACCCCATATATGTAAAAAACCTTTGTAAGAAACCCTATGGTTTCATATATAATCTTCCTTTTTGTTTTTCTTTATGTATAGAAATGTTTTTATTTGTGGACATTTGTTAAATTCATAATGAAAAAGAAACCTAAAAACAAAAAAGAAAGAAAAAAGAAAGATCCTTTTAAAATTTATTATTGTGAGGTGAATGAAGTGAATGAAGGACCAAGATTGTTCAGACGAGTCTTTTAGCAGTGTCTAATTCATCTATCACTTTGTCTTGTAGATGATGAGTGAATTGAATACTTTGGGGCAAGGTAGAGACAGAGAGAGCAAAAAGAACTGTTGCCTGAGGTAGATATGGGGTGGAGCACAACGTTAGGGTAGGGCAAGAGTCCAGAGAGTAAAGTACATTGGGGAGAACTGAAGAAGATAAACTAGCTTGAGTAAGGGAGGGAAGAGTGAGGCCAGCCCATTGAGGATAGCATGAAGTACATTTCAACTTTGCCTGAGATAAATTATGTGTAAGGTATACAAGGCCTTTTCTAGCAGAGGTTATTATCTTAAGCCCCTCCCCATACAATATTTTTGGTGCTGTCTTGAAATTTATTGAAGCTTTAACAAAATTTTCATTGCAAGGTTACTGGAATGGGAAAGGAGATGAAGCAATGGAAGAGGGTTCTTGTGTTTAACTCCAGAAGGACTTGGCTGGAGGCAATGGCAGGGTGTATGGGTGCCTTGACTAGAATGGAGAAGAAGTGAATGAATTTAGTTACATTAATTTATTCAAAAGTAATGAGTGGGGACCTTCTATTGAGAAGGGCAATTCTGAAAACCTATAGTTACTTACATAGCTTTGGAGCTGAAGAACAATAGCAAAGGGTGGCACTTTAGAGGACAGTGGCTATGCTGAGTAGCTGTAGAGTCAGAACCCACAGCTCCCACTCTGGGGCTCTGCTGACCTGATTGGCCAGCTCCAGTCATCCTCCTATGCTTCACCTTCATCTTCATCACCATTGATCTTCCTGCTATGCAAATAACTTCTACCCTCCACTTTACAATTCCTGCCCTGAGCACAGATATCCAATCAATGCTATCATTGCTTCATGAACAGACATGTTAATCAGTTGCCCTGTGAATCAATTCACCACCCCTGTGATTCCCTAGACCAAAACTTCCTTGCCTCATTCATTGCTCCGCTACAAATGTTGTCTCCCCCTATTATAATATAAGCTCCTTAACATCAGAAACTGTCCTCTTTTTTTTGTATTTGTATCCCTAGCACTTAGTACAGTGTCTGGCATGGTAGATGGATCTGTAAGAACTTAAGTAGGAAAAAAAATTTTCAACCACACAACGAAGCCAAAACTCTTCCTCAGTTTGGAACATAAGTTTTCGGGGAATTTTTCCTTTTACTCAGTGACTTGTAACCCTATGGGAAAGCATACTTATGTGCATAATGAGCCGAGAATCATCCTGATACATGATTTCCCCTGTTATTTACTTTGCTATTTTGCTTCAATCAGATACTTTGGTTTGTATTTATGGCTTGTACTTTGTTTATTGTTACAGTAGGCAGTGGAAAAGGAGTCCTATTATGTTTTTCCCCCACACTGAACTAAAGGAACATGTGATTACTGTAGATTGTTGATTATATATGCCTATTTGGGAACTTTTGATCACAAACTAGCTTATTCTAGAGTAGCCATGTTTATTTCATTCCTTTAGTGAACTTATGTTACACTTCTATTTCAGCTATTATATACTGATTAAGGTAAGTCACATAATATACATTTTTAAGAGGAGGGAGCAGTGAGATTTTAAAAAGTAAAAAAAAATCACTGGGTGTAGAATAGACCTCATCCTTTTGTTACTTTTCCTCTAATGGCTTTTGAGCTTATATGAGTCACTACCTTTCCCTCTTTTTAAAATATCTCCCTTGCTGACAAAACTGAAGTTTTTCTCAGACAATGGCATTTCTATTTACTTATCTACCTCCATGTACAAAGTGATATGATGCAGGCATCCAGACTTGCTCCACATTAATGACAACTAAACCTTCCTTCTAAATATCCCCCCTTCCTTTTAGTTAATATATATGTACATATACACAGGCATTCAAAAGGGTCTTTGCCAGAATACTAAGGCTGAAAACAGGATAAAAGTGAGACCAACAGCAAGCAAATATGCTCCAGACCATTTGCTCATTTTGTGTCTTCTCTCCACTCCAATTATGTGGTGCAGAATAATATGCTCTAGCCCATCTGGCAGCAGGAGGTGGGGAAAAATCAGTTAAGAGTATTAACTGTTTGAAGGGTCCAGCTGTATATTTGAAGAAGTTCAGAACACCATTCAAATATGATGTAGGCTTTCTTCCAGGGATTGGATCCCAATTTAGTTTAGTTATTGCTTGGGATAGTTGGACTTGATGCAAAAATATTACTTGGTTACAGAGCTACATATCTGCAGGACAATTAATGTTCAAGTCTTCAAGCTTTTATTGAGGAACTGCTAAGTTAGGTCAATGAGCATTTATTAAACATCTACTGTGTTTCAGGCACTACACCAAGTGCAAGGGATACAAAGAAAGGCAAAAAACAGTCCCTGCTCCCTAGGCGCACACAATTTATATGCAAGGTATTTTGCTAGTCACCAAGGATATTACAGTTAGGGCAATAAACCTAGTGGTACTGAAGGGAAGTGGTTTCTTCACTGAGGATATTAAGACTTTCCTGGTCTTTTTAAACTCTTATTTCCCATTTTGTGCCATTAGTGGAAATTCTCTCTATATCTAGGAATTGTGGCATTACCCCCAGGTTGTTGGAATAGCTGGGGGACTACTTTTTCTTCATCAGCCTCTAGTACTGCTTCCTTTCCAGAGGGATTCCTTGGCTGACCTTAGTTTCTCTGTCTCTGACCCCCACTTGCTGCCAGGGCTGTGTTCATTTGGCACTGGGCTAGAGAGGCAGTAAATAAAGCAGTTATTTACTGTTAACGCCCCCCCCTCCACCGCCAACAACAGTTTAGAGTTGTGAATATGGATCTGTGAAGCCAGGCCATTGGTTGCAGCATCAGTTGTGATACAGTGCCACTTAGTTAGAGGTGGCTCAGCATCTGAAGGAAGAGCTCAGGAGACTCTGATAAGGTATACAGCTTCTACTGGGCCTGAAGGAAAAGTCATCACAAGTCACTTCCCATTTAATGTGGGCTGTACCATGGAGCAGCGTGGCAACATGCCTACAGTTGTATGAGATGCTCTTAAGGGAATGCACATAGCCCATGCTCTCATTTATCCCTCCCAACAATGGGGAGTATATATCCACAGAAGGCCAGATACCCCCAAACTACTGCAGTTATACTGTCTTGGCACCTTCCCTCCTCTTATGCTCTCTTGCCACCTCCTTCCCTCTTTCTTCTCAGTTTTATCAACTGCTGGACTGTGCAAGACAGTCTCAAACATCAGTAACACTGGCATTGCCCTTTTGTATAAATACTCTATCTGCACGTTTCCCTACTCTCTTGGTGCTCTAGGTTACTATTTCCTCACATCTGCAGTCCACTTGGGCTGTTGCTTTTCTTGTGCTCCTATACCACAGTGGGGATAGTTTGTGGACAGGAGAGGACCATAAGTGATATGGGAGCCACTGTGATGCCATGACCACATGGTAAGAATTGTGGAAAGAGTTGTACATAAGAACTGGGTATATACAGTTATGTATTATATAATATATGATATAGAATATTTTATTGTATATAATCAGTTGTAGGTTATATAATATTATATATTATACTGTATATAACATATACAGTATATATTATTATACATAAGAACTGAGAAAGAGGATGAGAGGGCTAAGATGAGTGGAAACTAGTTTAGAGCTGTCTGCTCCCGGACTTAGAGTCAGGAAGACCTGAGTGAAAAACTTGTCCCATATACTTGCTTAGCTGTGTGACCTTGGGCAAGTCATCTAACCTCTCTGTGCTTTAGTGTTCTCATCTTTAAAATAATGGAGTTTGACTTGATGGCCTCTAAGGTCTCTTTTGACCAGTGGTTCTTATCCTTTTCTATATCTTCATCTCATTCGACACTCTGGTAAAACCTGTGATTGAGCTTCTTCTCTGACTAATGTTTCTAAATACTTAGAACACTATTTATTTTAAATATTTAAACATTTAAAGGAGAAGTTTAAGAAACTGAATTAGGAACCTCTGTTTCTGACTCTAAAGCTATGTTCCTATGATCCCTCTTAGAGTAATGTCCATGATGCCACGGTAACCATCTCACTATTTAACTAGCAAATAAATAGCCGTTAGTGATGTGATATATAGAAATAAAATTGTCCTAGACTATACTAGTTGAATGACTGGACCCAAAGAATAGTCATTAATGGTTCAACATCGACTTACGACTTAGTAGGAAGTCTTCAGTGGGATGGTTTAGGGATCTATATGATTGGCCTTGGGCTGTTTAACATTTAGCAATGACTCCTATAAAGGCATTTGCATTTGAATTTGCAGATGACACAAAGCTAAGAGAGACTGTTAATACACTGGATGACAGAGTTAGGATCAAAAAATGTTTTGACAGGTAAGAACATTGAGTCAATCTAATAAGATGAAATTTAATAGAGATAAACATAAAGTTTAACACAGGTTGAAAAAATTCACTTTGCAAGTATAAGATAGGAAAGGTAGAGTTAGATATCTAATTAACTATTGGTCTGAAGAAGATCTTAGAGTTTTAGTGAATTGTAAGCTCAGTATGAGTAAACATTGTGATTTTGGCTGTCAAAAAAGCTAATGCAATCTTGTATTTCATTAAATGAAATACAATTTTCAGGAATAAAGAGATGATAGCTCTCCTCTGTTCTCTCCTGGTTAGATTGCATCTGGAATATTGTGTTCAGTTCTAAGCATCATATTTTGGGGAAGATATTGATAAAATAGAGAGCATCCAAAAGAGGGCAACCAGAGTAGCAATGGCCTTTAGTTCATGCCAGATAGGGATTATTTGAAGGAACTGGGGAAGTTTACTTTGGGCTTTGAGGAGAAGCCTCAGGGGAATCAAGAAAACTATCTTCATGAATTTGAAGGGCTATTTCATGGAGGATGGATTGGGTTTGTTCTACTTGGTCCAAGATGGCAGAAGTAGGAGCATGGGATGGGAGCAGCAAAGAGGTAAACTAAACTTCTACACAATTAAAAATATCCAAAAGCAGAATGGGTTGCCATAGGAAATAGGGGTTCCCATTTATTGGAAGTTTTCAGTAAATGTTGCATGTCTATTTGCAGGTTATGCTGTAGAGGGAATACTTGGGGGTATGGGTTGGATTAGATGACCACTGAGGTCCTTTTCAACTCTATGATTCTGTGAAATATCCAATAAAAATGAATTTATGTGCACATCTACGAAGGGATCTTAGGTAGACGAGAAAAAGACATTCAACCTGATTGCCCCTGAGCTTTAGAAAAAAAGTTAAGAGTCTCTTCATCAGGCCTCAGAATCCCTGTGAGGTCAAATGACAGATAGAATGGCAAGATTTTGATTCAGGTTGCATAATTAAGTGAATGTCTAGACTGAGTCACCAACCAGGAAATTTATGGACTGACAGTAAAAGGAAATAAAAAAAATTGTCAGTTAAAAAAAACCCAGTTAAAATGGCATTGTAATTTAGAAAAATGTTGTCTTTCTTACCCATCTGTAAAGTTTAGACTGTGAGGACTATTTCTGAAAAGAATCCAGACTGATAGTTGGCTCTTGTGGTTGGGGTGCTAGAGCCAGACATATGATTACATCTGGGGGCTTTCCAAATGAAATATTGCTCAGATACCCCAATTTAGAAAAGTTTATAAGTTAAAACTGACATGTAATTTAGTTTTTCTGGCCTTTTGTGTATATGACAGTTTGTCAGAATAGGATGACTATTGTTGACATGCTAACAATTCTTTTATTTTCTTGGATGTTGTGAGGATACACTCAAAACAGGCAGTCCCTGACTTAGAAATAGGCTGTGTTACAAAAGTTTTTGTGATATGGAACCTAGAAAATGTTTTTTTTCCCATTTTTCCATATGTTAGTTAGGTTCCCAGGTTAGCCTATAAAACTTATTTTATTGATAATGAACCTGAAGCATAGTGTGGAATTAGTCATATTATATTACCCAAAAGTCATATATCATGAAGTTTCTGTGGTGAAATTATTCAAAGTTCCGATTTGGTACTCCAAGAATATGTTCCCTTCCCCACCCCCTACCCATGCAATGAGATGGGTACTTCTCTTCTAGTTGCAGGGCAGTGGGAGAGTACGGAAATCCTCTCAAGTCCTAGATAATAGGGCTTTCTTTTGAGCTTCTTTTTGGTGGTGGCAGGCATGGGGGAGGCGCAGTGGGAAAATGGGGAATATCAGAGGAGCTAGATCCAGTGTTCTTAACCTTTTTCTTGTAACAGAAACTTTTGGTTGTCTATTGAAACCTATGGTATCCTTTTCAGAAAAAAAGTTTTTAAATGCATAAAATAAAATACATGATTGCAAAGGAAACCACTTATATTGATTTTCATATTTTATTATTTAATATTTTTAGTTTTTAACATTGATTTCTACAAGATTTTGAGTTACAAATTTTCTCCCCATTTCTATCATCTGCCCCCCACTCCAAGATGGCATATATTCTGATTGCCCTCCGTTCTGTCACCCCACTCCCCCTCATGCCCTTTCCCCTTACTTTCTTGAAGGGCAACATAGATTTCCATGCCCCATTGCCTGTATATCTTATTTCCCAGTTGCATGCAAAACAACTTTTTTTTAGCATCTGCTTTTAGAACTTTGAGCTCCAAATTCTCTCCCTTCTTCCCTCCCCACCCTTCTCCCTAAGAAGGTAAGCAATTCAACATAGGCCACACATGTATCATTATGCAAAACATTTACACAATAATCATGTTGTGAAAAACTAACTATATTTCCCTTTATCCTATCCTGTCCCCCTTTATTCGATTTTCTCCCTTGACCATGTCCCTTTTCAAAAGTGTTTGCTTTTGATTACTTCCTCCCCCAATCTGCCCTCCCTTCTATTATCCCCCCTTTCTTATCCCCTTCCCCCTACTTTCCTGTGGGGTAAGATACCCAGTTGAATGTGTATATTATTCCCTCCTCAAGTCAAATAAGGTGAGAGCAAGATTCACTCATTCCCCCTCACCCGCCCCCTCTTCCCTTCCAACAGAACTGCTTTTTTTTGCCACTTCTATGTGAGATAATTTACCCCATTCTATCTCTCCCTTTCTCCCTCTCTCAATATATTCCTCTATCACCCCTTAATTAACCCTTAACCTTATAGGAAAAGGCAAATTTATACATGGGTCCTAATCAAAGTCTTTGAGTACACAAAATTTCATCTGTGTTTCAGAAGGAAGTCTTGACTGTCCATTCATGAACCGAGTTGGGGTACTGTGGAGGATAAAGAACAGGAAAGAGAGGGGATGTGTTGGTGGAGTTGAATTAAGGGTTGTGGGGGTAGTAGACAGCAATAATGGTAGGGGAGAAACTGATGGGTTATGCAACAATGTTAACCCTTTCTTTCCTAGAAAATGTGCATCTTACTGTATTACTACTGACCAGACCCACTAGTGTAGATCCTACCCAGGACCTATCCTGATGTCAAGTGAGAAGTGGGACAAAGCAAACATAAGAATGTTGTTCTATATTTTTTGTGCTGGAAAAAATGACAAGCAGGATTATTTAAAAAAAACCTGGAAAGGCCTACATGAACTGATGCATAGTGAAGTGAACAGAACCAGGAGAACATTGTATACAGTAACAGCAATATTGTTCAATGAGGAACTGTGAATAACTTAGCTGTTCTCATTAATACGATGATCCAAGACAATCCCAAAGGACTAATGATGAAGCATACTGTCCACCTCCAGAAAAAGAATTGATATTGATTGAGTACAGACTAAAGCTTGCTATTTTCACTTTCTTTCATTTTTTCTTTCATTCAGGTCTTGTACAAAATGACTAATAAGGAAATTGTTTACATAATTGCATGTGTATAAGCAATATCTGATTGCTTACTGTCTCAGGGAGGGAGGGAGGAAATAGAATTTGGAACTCAAAACTTTAAACAAAAATGTTAAGAAGTTAAAAAAAGTGTTGTTCTAGGCAGCAGCAGACTGAGGGAGGAGGAAAGAAATTCCAGGTGGTTGGGTTGGGAAAGAGAGGAGGAATTCTTGTGGTCACTGGTCAATCAGGCAACTATTGCCAAGGAAACATTCATTTATAAGGTAATTATGTATTTCTGCATACATTGGGATATGCTGAGGTTTGCTGTTATGGTGATCCTGATTCTTTGGAGCAAACCTGATCAGAGCAGCTCAGAGTGTAAAATGGTAGAACTGGGAAGGATCTTAGTCATCATCTGATGAAGTTAGTATAAGCAAGTCCACTTAGGTACATTTGGACTGGCTCCAACTTTCTTCTGGCTCTAGTGTTTATTCAAAAGAAGCAAGGAGAAAAGTCATAATATGGAATTACTAGCTTAGTTTGTGATGGGAATATAAGTTAATCTAGAATGTTTATAGGTTTATAGGTCAATAAAGTCAACAGCATATTTATGAAGGAACCAATGTGTATAAAGGTACTGTGAGAAGGCTTTAATGATACAAGTTCTTTTTTTCTACTTCTTTTATGTAAAGGCTGGGCTTTGGATTGTTTGATGATTAACTCCCTGACTTCCCTAGGCAGTTGGTGACATTATGAGATTTGGATGAATGTGCTACTATTCTTTCTGTTTACTTGACTTCTTCTTAGATCTCTAATCTTATCGATACCTCGAGTCTCTAGGACTCATAGCTGACATTATTATTCTGCTTTTCTCTTTGTCCCATCAAAATAGATTGACCCAAACTTAGACTGGTTGAGTTTGTCCTTGTCTAACTGGCTAATCCCTCAATCCTCCCCTGCCCTACTAGTTCTCTATCCCAGGAAGAGAAAAAAGAGAAAGGAAATACTGTCTTCACAAATTGTGGCAGGACTATATGGTGGGAGAGCAGATAAGTAAGGAAATAAAAGAAGGAGGGAGGAAGCTGCCTCCAACAAAGCATGCCTTAAAGACCCCCTGCTGGAAGCCTACACTCTGGAGCCCAACAATTCACACATTACAACAGGATAAGCAGGAAGGCCTCTCTGCGGTACTCCACTTCAGGGGGCGTTGCTTTTCCCGTGGCAGCAACTATCTGTGCACCCCAGTAAGTCCAAGAACAATCTCTACTTATTATACCAGCTCAAAACTTAAAACTGTTTACAGCTTCACACCTTATGAGACCCTAACCTACATTCATTACAGTCACGGTGGGGTTTTATCTGTCCCATGCTCTCCTTGCATGTGGCCCAAATTTTCATCCAGTAAAATCACATGTTGTTAACTCAATATATACAGTGAAAACAGCATGAATAATGGAACCTTTAATCCCTATTTTTCAAAATTAGATTTTGACTTTATCCTTCTCCCCTTTTCTCTATTAAAAAACAATATCCTTCCCAGAGCCAAGCAGAATCAGATTCTGTGGTATTCTTTCCACTCCCAGGTAGATACTGAGACCTCGGCAGATTCAAATTCTGGGATAACTGCTTGTATCTCCTCTATACCTCACTCTTGCCTCTCTTTGAAATTAACATAATCACCACAAATAAAGTGAAGTGATGGACTCATTGACAATAGACATGTTACAGTAAATCAAAAGAATACTGTGTTATGTCCCACTGAACACATCTATAATGTCAAAGAAATCTTGAGAACAAACTTATAATCCATCTCTCTTGGAGTCACTGGTTATTTATCTAGTTGGAATTATTTTTCTATATTAAAAAAGAAACAAGCAGTGATAGGTAAAACTTTAAGGACAGCTTGGTCAAAGACTTTGGGGAAAGGGAGTTACATCTCTGTTCTTGCTCTTCCTCCAAATTACCTTGTATTTATTTTGTATATATCTTGCATATACTTTTATACATATCTATCAGGTGCTATGCTACATATGTACAGGATATATACAAAAAGGAGCTTACATTCTAGTGTATATGTTGTCTCCCCCAATAGAATGTAAGCTTCTTGAGGGTAGGGACAGATTTGCTTTTCCTTGGGGTAAATCTTGGGTATAAAGTATAAATCAAGGAGAAATTCAATTGAGATGTAGCTGCAGGGGAAGAAGTGGCCATCTAGTAGTTTTCTATTGTAACTAATTTCTTGTTAACTAGATACTAAACTTAGTTGTTTCTGTCTGTTGAAGGAACACAAATGCCCAGGGATAAAGCCCTGAAGGCCCTGCCTTGCTTAAATATATACTTAGCCTTGATAAAGCAGATTAAACATATTCATAATTTATTCATTAGCTAATTGTTTTTACCTGCTTCTGATGAATGTTTGGTTTTGTTTCTCAATAAATATTTTAAAAATAAATCTTTCCAAATCCTTGACAACTATATGGAACTCAATTCAGTATTTTTTTTTTTTGCCTTCGGTGTCATTGCTAAAATAATTCCAACTAAACAAATCTGTTACCTGAGATCACACACACAACACACTATCTTCTGTGAAGCTTTCCCTGATGTCCCAAGTTGTTAATATTCTTTTCCTATTTAAATTGACTAGTGTTTTCTTACCTGTGCATACACTATGTCAAATGATATAACACCTAATACCTCAATGCTTATTCCCTTCCCTTTTCTTTCCTCTGGTAGAATTTAAGTTCCTCAAGGACAAGGTCTCTCTTTTTTTCTTCTTTGTAACCCTAGAGCCTTGCACATTATAGATTTGTTGACTTGAATTCTCTTCACTTCAGCTCTTAACTTTGTTTAAACAAGATTATATGCGTTCTCCTGTGGGCTTGATCCTAGTGTGGTCAAGTCATATAGCAAGAGCAATTTTAGCCTGTCTTATATAATACCCTCTATTAATGTTTTTCCCTATGGTCTCATTATAACATAGAAATGAACTTCAGTTCTTAAACACTATGCTAACAGAATTCAAGTTATAGTAGGACCTTCCAAGTTGGAAAGGCTTAGGATGAAAAACCTAGTGATAGCTTGAATATCTGTTGTACTTGGACCACCTGAGCTAAGTTTGGAGGGGGTCATCACCAGGCTGACCATAGGGGAGCTGGATTTTTTTCAGATAAAACAACTATTCAAGTCTACTAAGTTCTAAGGGATGGCAGTTTGCATAGTGGAGGGAAGCAATGGATGGGGAGCTAGACTTGTAGTAAAAAAAACTAGGGTTGAATTCTTCCTCAGACATTTACTTTGGTGATTCCTGGTAAGTCACTAAACCCTTTTCAGTATCAATTTTCTCTTGTAAAAAAGGTGGATAATAATGGGACCTCCTTCAAAGGTTGCCTTGAAGGTCAAATAAGATGTTGTATGTTACTTTACATTGTAAAACTTAAAGTGCTATATGAATGTGAGCTATCATTACCAGGAATATCAGAGAGTACCTGCAGTAAGAAAATAATCGATCCTAGAAGTACTAGAAGTATATAAAAGCATGAGAGCCGTAATGAATGTTTTTAATGCCCAGGGCAAGATTCACAAAAGGAAACTGGGGCAAATAGCACAAAAAGAGCTCTCAAATTAACCCTTTGAGATAAATTCCGTTTTAGGGGTGGTAGGCAGAAAGAGACCACATAGGATACTTGGGGGCAGGAGCTCATCAGGGTTGGGCAACGGAGTGGATGGATAGGGGAAGTTATCTGGAAGCTTGATATTAAAGGTAATGATTCTTGCTAACTATATCTGAAGCTCTACTAATTCTGTGCTGCTAGATGTTGCATTGTTAGGGTAAAAATGCTGTCAAGATCCTTTGAATTTCAGCACCCTGGACAAAGCCTCAGTCCCACCTTGTTATCACTCTGAAAAGCAACCAACAAGTCTCCTTCCACATTTAGAAGATTAGCTATTCAGAGATATAGATGAATTATCTGTTTTTACTCAAATGGATCTGGGATCTCCTCAATTGGAAGTATCATCCAGTGATGCAGATCACGACCTATTTACACATGCCTATTGTGACTCTTGTCTGTGTCCTCCCCAAAATTCGCTGCAGAGCATTCACCCAATGTGCCTAGAGTGCTTTCCTCACTTTCACTTGACATCTTCAATGTTCCTTGGAGTATTCTAGCTGTCCATTGTCTATTGTTCATTGCTCTCCAGGTAGCAATCCAGACTTTCTTTACTATGTTCTTGAACTAGGTGCCTTCATTCCTGCAACAGCCTCCTTTCATGTGTTGTCTTCTACCCATTAGAATGTAAGCTGTCTGAGGGCAGGGATTGTCTTTTTTTCTGTTTGTCTTTGTATAACTAGCACCTAGCACAGCATCTGGCACATAGGAAGAACTTAATAAATACTTATTATCTGACTAAATGTCTGCCATTACTTGTTTTTTTCATATGACCGACCAACCCATATTCTCTTCTATCATAAAGTTTATCTTGTGATTTCCTTGTTATTACAGATTAAAGCCTGAGTAAACCCACTATGTTCTTCACTGCTTCCTGTGTGGTATTCACATTTAGTTTTTTGGAGGTGGTTGTATTTTGTGTCATGCTGCCATATGGTACAATTGATAGGATGCTAACATTGAAAACATAGGTTTTTGATTTCATGGGAAGCATAGAGGGAGTAATGAAGCTTTGTAATTTGCCAAAAACCATGTAGCTTAATCTTCCCCTGTTCAACTCTGGGCCCAACTCCTCCTGCATTGATACTGTCTGGTTCAGACAATGACCATCCAAATGAATGTTGATTATAGGGAATAAACATTCTTCCTCTATTTGGTTTTTCCTATTTGGATGGACAGATCAAATTTCTTTGAATGATTACAGCTTCTAGGAAGTTCTGCAATATTTGTGGGTTTGATGTAATAAATACTGTCGTTTATAAACAAGATTTTGTAGAGGAACTCAGCATTCATAGGGATCCCTTTTCAACCTGTACTTTTCACTAAACTGAGATGTTAGGGTAGAAGTATGGTGGTTTCCAACATGACTAATGTAGAAATATGTTTAACTTGATTGTACATGTGTAACCTATATCAGATTGCTTGCTGTCTTGGGGAGGGAGAAAGGAATGGAGGGAGGGAGAAAAATTTGGAACTTGAAATCTTAGAAAATGAATGTTGGAAACTATCTTTATATGTAATTGGAAAAAATAAAATACTATTAAGTGCAAAAAAGTATGGTGGTTTCATTGTCCTCGATGGGGAAGAGTTTGTATTTAAAATAGTTTCTGCAAATCTTTTGCATTTTTCTTCTGTTTATAGTCCTTCCATTTTTATCCTTAAATATCCTTGGGATGACTTTGATTAGGTGGCTATCTTGCCAAGTGCTCTTTGAGCTGATTTTGCTCTGCATAATTTCTCTCTGCCTTATCAATCAATCAATCAATTGGTAAGCTCTTATTAAGCATTTACTATGTATGTTCCGGGCACTATAATAATCACTGGGGACACAAAGAAAAGGCAAACATGGTCTCTGCCCTCAAGAAGCTCACATTATTTTTTACAAAACAGATTTTATTGTTATACTTTGTTTCACATTGCCTAGATTTCCCCATGCATCACTCTCCCTCCTCCTCCTAGAGAACCATCCCTTAGAATGAAAAGAAAGAGGGAAAAAATCAGCAAAATGGACACATACATATATAATCATATTTAGATATATAAAATACATGTATATATACACATATGCATGTTTTTCAAAGCTCATTTGTATGACTCTCCTCATTGGTGTAGACTGATTACTTGCTGCTCCGTTCTTGAGTGGTGGAGTGGCAAGAGCTTGGAAGAAGAGGGATTTTGGTCTTCTGACTTGTAGCTTCAAGAAAGAAGACTAGTGGTTCCAGATTCTCTTTGAGTCTTTTTGTAGCTTTTTTTTTGGGCAGGGCAATTGGGGTTAAGTGACTTGCCCAAGGTCACACAGCTAGTACATGTGTCAAGTGTCTGAGGCCGGATTTGAACTCAGGTCCTCCTGACTCCAAGGCTGGTGCTGTACTGACTGCGCCACCTAGCTGCCCCAGTCTCTTAAAGGAGACAAAAACTTTGGGAAGAAGCTGACAGGCAGAGTAGCTGGATCCTCAATCATATTCCTATCCCCATCTTAATACACTAGAAACTGAAGAATTTCCTCTGGGACACACACTTTCTCTCTCTCTCTCTCTCTCTCTCTCTCTCTCTCTCTCTCTCTCTCTTTCTCTCTCTCTCTGTAATTCCCATTGGGAGAGCATATTCAGTCTGTGTATTATTTGGTATATATTCTCGTCTTTATACTTCTCTGACTTCTGCTTTCTATCAGCTTGGAGTAAATTTTTTTTTGGTATTTGTTATGTTCGTCCATTTTGGAATAAGCATGTGGTAGGAGTCAAGCATGTCTAGGATATATAGCTTGCAACACTGCTTCCTTACTGAAGCATAGCAACTAATACTTAAAAATTAACTAACAGTACTTGAGGGCTGACAGATAAGTATAATTCTCTCTGTGTACTCCTTCTTTCTTTTTTTTGGAGGGGGGAAGGCAGGGTAATTAAAGTGACTTGCCCAAGGTCATACAGCTAGTAAGTGTGTCAAGTGTCTGAGGCTGTATTTGAACTCAGGTCCTCCTGACTCCAGGGATGGTGCTGTAGTCATTGCGCCACCTAGCGGCCCCCTTCTTTCCTAGCAAAACAAAAAGGCTAGTCTCTAGCCCCAACCTCCTCTTCACCTTCTGGCCGGAATTAGTCTCTCTTGGCAGAGGGTGGGTAGGGGAGATTTTGGATATCTATTCTTGTCTCCCTGTAAGTTACATGTAGTAGACTGACCCATGTGGACACATATAACCTACAAAGGCAATAACACACACTACTTTCCTACATTATCTCCCTATCTCTATGACATTATATACAATGCTCTATATCTGTGGACCTTTAGCTCTACAAAAAAGTAAGAGAAGGCACCCATCTTCTCTTATGTCTTTGGGAACAAGCTTTTTCTTAGCAATTTTGTAACATTCATTTTCCATTGTTTTGTGATGATTATTCTTTTCTTTTACATTGTATTAATAATTGTGTGTAATATTTTTCTGGTTTTGCTTATCTCACTTTGTATCCATTAATGTAAGTTAATGTATCCATGCTCCTCTGTATCATTATATTGTTTCTTACAGTAGAATAATATTTCATTATATTCATGTGCCACAATTTGTTTTGTTATTGCCCAATTGACGGGCATCTGTTTTGCTTCTAGTTCTTTGCTATTACATAAGTATTTTGGTGTATGTGGAAACTTTCTTTTTGTCAATGACCTCCTTGGGGCATATGCCTAGCAGTGGAATCTCTGGGTCAAAGGATATGGGCATTCGAACTACTTTATTTGCATAATTTCAAATAAAGAGCTCATTCTCTAACAGAGGAGATGGCATGCACATAAATCAGTACACGTAAGATAAATACAGAGTAGATTGTGTTGAATTTATTATATACTTTAAAAATGAACTGAACATAATAGACTCATGAATTCACATACAATCCTCTTTTTTACTTTGTGTGTGGGAATGTTTGTTGATGTTTGTCAAGTTCAGAATAATGATAAATTAAAATTATTTTTAAAAAGAAAAAATGACATGTATGTGGAATAGATTCATTATTATTAAGAGCTAGAAAAAAACTTAGACATTATTAAATCCCACCCCCTCATTTTATAGGTGAGAAAACTAAGACCTAGAGGGGAGAATTTTCTTGCCCAAGATTACCCAGGCAGTGAAGGGGCAGAGCTGCAATTCAAACCCAGGTCTCCATTCTGACTCAGGTCTCCATTCTGAGTCCAAATATAAAAGATCTAAGCATACAGGCCTAAAGGAACACTTCAACTCAACCAATGCCTATAGAGTCTCTGTTTTGTGTCCGGCACCGTGGTAGGTACTCTATTGGGGAAATGATAAGGAATAAAGCAATTCCTGTTTATTAAGACCTTATCATCCATGTATAGTATGGGCTGAAGTGAATGGGGGTTAGCAACGTACCTGAAATACATTTACAAATAGCTGAAATATAAAGTAGTGTGCAAAACCCATGAAAAAGGTATAAAAAGGAAAGGTAGGACCATCATCCAGAAAGCTACATGGAATAGGTAGCATTTTGGCTGGGTCTTGAAGATGGTAATTGGTAGAGATTTGGGGGAAGGATGTTATAGGTACAAGGAACATTAGGTGAAGAAAGGCCAGAAATCATGGGTCATATTTGGGGGGAGGAAGAATGGCCATTTTCTTTTAGGACTTGTGTGATTTAGTTGTAGAAGTAAGATGGTACAATGGAAAGAAGGTGAATTTAGAAGCAGAGAACCTAACCTAGAACCCAATGTTGATAACCTTAGTATCTGGGTCATTCATTTAGTCTCTCTGAACTGTCATTTTATCATCTGAAAAATGATGGAGTTGGCCTAAATCAGTGGCTTGCAACTTGTGTGCCGCATGGGCAGAATTCTATTCGGGGATCTATGGATCCATATTCACACAAAGCATTATCATTTTCACTGGTGTTTAGCTCCAACAAAATTTGCAGGATGACACAGCATAATCAGCAATGAAATTTACCTTCTTTAGATGGTATGAATGCATTCCATGTATGTATACATATTACCTTTTAAGATACATGCATGTGCTGTTGTGATTAACCACACAATTATTATAGTACAATTAATGAACTTAAATCTTAGAAATCACAACAGCATTTAAAAGCATTGAGTTGATAATAATTGACACGCAGTTTGCAAGGCAACTTATATTTATTACCTCATGTTAGACTCCCAACAATGCTATGAGGTAGGTATGACAGATAAAATTATCACCATTTTATAGATGAGACTACTGAAGCTCTGAGATGTTGAGGGACTTGCCTATTGTATGTCAGAGGTGGGATTTGAGAAGTCTATGGGAACTCCTAATAGTTTTTTGGTTCATCATTTACTTTCTCATTCAATGGGTACTACTCTCATGGAATACCACTACTCTCACGGAATATACATGATCATAATCAGAAGGGTAGGAAACTCTTGAACTAGATGATCTCTCTAATACCAAATCTAAGCTTGTAAGGACCTAACTTCAGTAATATGGGTTAGTAAACTTGACTACTTCTATACCTTGTCCTTTCAATAGTAGTACAGTTATCCTTTCCATATCATGGAGGCTGGGGTGTGGCACTACTCTTATGATCTGGAAAATCCATGTAAAATGTAGTATCCTTTGTGCGTCATCTGCTGGCTTTTGCATTCTTTTCACAAACTATAACTTTTTACTTATTTTAACTTTAAAAAAATTGTGTATATTTATAATATCAAAAGATAAAATGTGTTGATATCATACAATACTATACATATATTTCATGCATTTCTCAGTTTCTAAACTTTATCTGCAATAATGTGCTGGCCTTAATGTGTTGTCTGTGATTTCTACAAAACTCCCCCCCGCCATTCCCATTTAACTTCTTATGCTGATCCGCAATATATCAAAACTGTGATGGGGAAAGTCGCAATGTGGAAGGGATAACTGCATATCACATCACACTTTTCATGTTCAAGACATTTTACATGTATCAACACCATACTTTCGTCAGGTAGGTAAGCCTTATTTCCATTTTATACAGGGAGAAATTGAGGTGGGAGAAGTTAATTGCTTTTCTGCCCTGATACCTTGAATGCAATTGGTGGGAGGGCTAAGCTGAGAACTCACAAGGGCTTGGTTCCTGCTCTTTTCGTCTAATCACTTGCTCCAATATTTCCTCAAAACAAAATGCTACAAAATGACCATGTCCATAAAATACCCTCCCATATGGTGAGAGTCTTGTCACTGACAATTTCTAAAATATATGGATCATAGCAAGCTGATGCCAGAGTGTATAGTGATAATTCATTAAAAAAACTCCTTGCAGATATCTGGAGCTTAGAGAAAATTGCTGATCCAAGATAAGTCAAAGAGGAGAAAAGTTGCGAGGACAAAGCACATTTGGGAACGTAGGTATCTTCCAAATGGTGTGCATTCTTCCTGCATAGCTCGATGTAGTTATAGTCTGGTTACTTGCAGTGACTTATTATTTGCTGTCATGTATCTATGTATCTATCTATCTATCTATTTATCTATCTGCCTATCTCTATCTATCTATGTGTTTGTCTGTCTCTCTCTCTCTCTCTCTATCTACCTATCTCTATCTAATCTATCATCTTTTTGTGGGAGGGGGAGAGGAGTAATTACTAGAAAGTTAGCCATTACATTTTGGTAGTATTTACCTTATCATAGTAATCAGTAGCCTTTTCCTTTATGAGCCTAGTGCCCAGAAAAGATAAATGTTAACATTTTTCCAATCACTCCCATCCAGGGCATGATACAGGGCCCTGATTGCTTCCATGGAGATAATGTTTGGCCATTGCTAGCAGGTTACCCATTAACAATTTTCCATGTGGTAGCACTACTTAGTTTATTCTCAGCCCATTCAGATCCTGCAGCATATTTAATTAATGGTCTTATGATGGTTTCATATTTTATTTGAGCTATGCGCCCTCTCTTCCTAAATTGAAATCTGGTTAAAATGCTAAGACTTAAGTTAATTTCAGACTTAGTCTTTGCCAAGGGATAATTGGCATGAAGTCAGGGGCAATGAACAAAATAAGGGCCTCTGCCCCATTGTTATTCCTGACTGTCCAGGTAAAGTCCAGGTGAAGGACTTAGCATCTGCACCTTTCTAAGAGCATGCATGATTTGCCAGTGGACACATCTATCAGAAGTATTGAGTGGTGCAGTAGAAAGATTGCTGGATTTGGAGCCAGAGGACCTGAATTTAAATCCTACCTTTCTTGCTACCTTTGTGTATCATTGGGCAAGTGACTTTTCCTTTCTGGGCCTCAGTTTTCTCATCTGTAAAGTGAGGGAGTTTGGGTAACTGATCTTCAGGTCCCTTCCTAATCTAATTCTATAATCTTGTGATCCTATGAACCCACTATATCAGGGTTAGATTAGAAACCTGCAGCAGCAAGGGACAGAGTCCATTTGAATGATTTTGCCCAACACTGCTGCATAATGTTATGCATTCATAGGTGCCCAACAAATACTGGTTGTTGATTAGGATGATAATCTAGCTATATCTACAGTGGAATAAAGATATAAGAAGGTAAAGGTTAGTTTCACTTAATGAGTGCATCAGATTACTCTGATGTAGAAAATATCACAATTTTTCACAAAGTAAAATCCAAAAGAAAAGCAAAAAAAAACCCCAAAACAAAGCCTAAACATGTATCTCCTCATTTCCTAGGAAAGAAATGCTGTAAATCATCTTACTTAACTTGTATTACCCTTAGTACCTAGACCTTTGCCCATAATCTGTGAGGGTATGCAAAGAACTGGACTTTGGTACCACTTTGTGGTTTTCACTTGATTCCATAATCTAGTGAGCTGAAGAACTTGGTCAATGAGACATAACTGAAGGGCAAAGAATCCGTACCATTGTGAAAAATAAATGGTCATATAAAACCATTGCCAATAGCTGAAATTATACCAAGCTCAGAACAAGGCATCTGTCCATTCTAGGCAAGTTTTGAAAGTTGTGCACCTCATGTGTTACTTTCCGTTGGAAGCTTTGAGCCTTCCGTAGAGCACATGTGACTTTAAAGTACCAAGAAATACTCATGTATTATGGAGAGCTGAAATAATTTAATCTAATCCAGTAAAGATTATTAAGTGCTTATTATATTAGTTGCAGGGGTGGTGGTACAAAAACAAAATGAAAAAAAAACACTTAATAGTTTGCATTCCACTAGGAGGAGGAAGGAAATAAGCATTTATTAAGCACCTAATATATGCTAAACTCTTTAAAAGGGGAAGAGAAGGAGGGGAAGGGAATCAACATTTATATAGCACTTACTGTGTGCCAGGCATTGTGCTGTTATTTACCAATGTTATCCCATTTGATTCTTACAAAAACCCTGCAAGTTAGATGCTGTGATTATCCCCATTTTACAGATAAGGAAACTGAAGAAAAGAGAGGTTAAGTAATTTGCTCAGGATTACACAACTAGTAAGTGTCTGATACCAGATTAAAACTCAGCTCTTCCTGACTCCAGGCCCAGCACTCTATCCCCTGGGCCACAAGCTGCCTCATAGGGGCATAATGTGCACACAGTCAAGTAAATAAAAAATAATTTGAGGAGGGAAAGAGTAATAACAGTGATGGGAACCTGGAAAGGAACCTTGTAGGAGATTGGCACTTGGATCGAACATTGAAGAAAGTCAGGGCTTTTAAGAGGCAGAGATGAGGCAGGACAGCATTCCCGATGTTTTCAAAGACATAGAGAAGGAAGATGGAGTACGGTACTGAATTTAGCAAGCAGATCATTTTTGCTCCTAAAGGGGAGTAATGTGAAATAAAGCATAAGATATGTGCATTGATTTAAAAATATATTAAAAAGTGCCTCTCACTGCAACTCTGCATGTTGATCCCAAGGCGATGTGATGGAAGGAAAGCTAGACTTTGAATCAAGAAGACCTAGGCTGAAAACTTACTTCAGATATTCACTGACTGTGTGACTTTGAGCAAGCCATTTAACTTTTCTGAGCCTCAGTTTCTTCCTCCGTAAAATGATGATTATAATAGCATCTACTTCACAATGGGTCTGAGACTCAAATGAGATAGTATATGTAATGAGCTTTGCAAACCTTAAAGTGTTATGTGTAAGATGTTTTTATTTTTGTTTGTTGTTAATCCTGGTTCTAACATAAGCTCGGTTAGTGACAGGAGGCACGCTGACATCCGTGCATTACATTTGCTTGTTCTCTAGGAGCCACCCAAACGTAAGGTCTTTAAAATTTTTTCTTCCAAATCATATTGATCAGTAAGGCTACGTCTCTAAGCCGTTAAAATTCAGATCGAGTTGTTAGTATACTCAATGAGAGACAAAGAAACCCTGGTCCTGCTTCAAAGAAAATTTGTCCTGAATTTACACAAAGTGACTTAGAACTTTTGTACTAAGTTCAAGAATCTCAGAAGAGATTGGTCACTACTGGGCCGTTGTTCCCAAACAGCCTCTCAGTATGACTTTCTGAGCTATAAACAGAAAAGAGAAGCCCTAAGTTAGAAAACAGAGTGGACGGGCTTAGGGATGAAAAACCCTTTCTCCCCCTCTTCTCTGTTTCCTTTTCTGGCCAGCAGGGGGCAGTCTGACACAGATATTGTTCCCCGAAGCCCGCACTCTCCCTATGCAGTTACTGAGCTGTCTCAGGCTGGAGGAAGAGCCATCTCACCCAGGACAGATTCACTACCTGGATGAATCAGACCTGCCACTCAACCCGCTGCCTTAAATGATATTAGCACAAAGGCAACCACTCAGCTCTTTTAAACTGTGTCTTAACTGCAGATAAAAGCAATGAAAGATAGCATTCCGTCCCTGCCGGGGGAGGCTTTGCTTGGGCAGGCTCTGCAGGCATCCTATTTGGATCCAGTTGGATCTTCCTACCTGCTTCCCAATCCATTCTCCCCTTAAAAACCCAGCAACAAAAACAACAACAACAACAACAACAACAACAACAACAACAACAACAACACACACACACACACACACACACACACAAGATGATATCAGCTCCTCAATGGTCACGGAGTTTGTCTAAATTAACCGTTTCTCTGATGTTCTGCTGATGGTAGAGGCTTGATGGTTTCCACCCTTCTCCACCCCCTAATTTCTTGCCCTTCCTCACACTATCATTTCAAAACATTCTTTTCCAACCCCCAACACCCTGTGCCCTTCCCACCACCACACAAAAACACACACTTAAGGAGAAAAGCTGAATTCTGCTATGCCAGGCTGAAAAGAGAAGCCTAGATTTGAACAAGTGCTCACTTCTCTAGTGCCAGAAAACAAAATGGATTATAAATCTTCGCCCCTGAAGGCCGTGGGTATGAGTTTTTATTCTTGGCCTCCCGGCCACACTTGGTAAAGGAGTGTCCCTGCAGCTCTCTGAAATCATTTAACTACCCTTTGCTTTGGGGGCTGGACGTGTTTTGTGGTTGCCTCAGTATTGCTGTGGTTGTTTGAGTGGTAAGTGCACGAATGTCCATATTTAAGCACAGATAGCCTCAGAATTTCACTTTTGAGGTAGTTGTTTTAAGCTGGGCAAATGGTGAGTGTAAGATTGAGACAAGTACCATATAAATTTGAATATAGAATTCACTACTCCCCCCACCCCAAATTTGGCATGTATGAAATCTAACTGCAGCCTATAATCACACATATTGTAGGATGTCTGGGAAGAAGAGAATGATGAAAGTAACAAAGAGAGCAGTAATGATAAAAATGAATAAAACATCTTCGAATGGAAAGAAATATATATTAAAAAAACTTCCCAGCAAATGTATGCTTGCTCTATTGAATACTTTGCAGTATATTCTTTCTCCTCTCTCTCTCTCTCTCTCTCTCTCTTTCTCTCTCTCTCTCTCTCCCTCTCTCTCTCTCTATATATATATGTATGTAAATATATATATTTTTTCCTTTCAAAGAGATCTCATGGAGGGGAGGCATTCTCCCATATTCAGAATAATATGGTATATGGATAGCAAGTTTTAAAACATTACTTTTAAGGAAGAAGAAAGATGATGTTTTGAACCTGAGTTATCTAGCTAGACTGTTCAATATGAATTAATTTATAGGACAAGTAATTCATTGTGCATAAAATTATTGAATGCCATATATATATATATGGAACTATATTAGGGGTTTTAGAGAGGGTCTAATGGCTCTTACCCTCAAGGAGTTCACAGTCTAGCAAAGAAGATATTTTTCCTAATTACAATTTATATTTATATAGCATTTTAGGGTTTATAAAGCCTTCTTCTAAAAGGGAAAAAATCCCTTAGAGCTTGTAGTTCAAGTATCTGCAATTTACAGATGAGAAAACTAAGCCAGAGAGATATTTGCCCAACGTCACCTAGCTAGTAAGAATCAAGAATTTGGATTTGAATACAAGTCTCTTGACTTCAAGTCAGGGGTAATTCTTACTCTTGCCAATGCAGGTTGAGAGTTTCTCTATAACTTCTGGTCTTAGAGAGTTACCTAAAAACTGAGAAGTTAAGTGACTTGCCCAGGGTCACATAGCCAGTGAAATAAGTAAGAATTAAATCCAGGTCTTCTTGCCTTTAATGAAAATTCTCCATCCTCTCATGAGTTATTATCATCATCATCATCATCATCAATTATTTTTATTTAGGTTCTGCTTGAAAATCTCTTGTGAGCCCATTCATTCCACTTTTGGTATTTTAAGCTGAAATCTATTTCCTTGTAAGTTTCCTACATTGCTCCTAGTTTTGCTTTCTAGGACCCAGTAGGCCAAGTCTAATCCATTTTCCACATGAACTCTTTCAAATATGTAAAGACTGCTATCATGTCTCCCCGCCCCCCACTCCTGCCTTCCTTCCTTGTGGCTAATCATCTTGATTTTCATCAACCAAACTGTATATGGCATGGTTTAAATTATCCTTTCTTTCTTCTGGATGCATTTCAGTTTGTCAAATTTCCTTTTAAAATGAGTTGCCCACAATAGGGTACAATTCTCCATTTGTAGGTTGACCAGGGCTGGATTATCATTTTTCTTGATCTGGACACTATCCTTGTAATAACATAGCCTATAATCACATTAGCTTGTTTGGCTTCTATGTCAACCACAGATTCAGAGTGATCTTGTAATTCACTAGAAAACCTAGGTCTTTTTTAAATCACTAGCTTTTTAAGCCATGTTTCTGCCATTCGGTACTCATGCAATTGATTTTTTAAATCCAATTGAAGGACTTTGCATTTATTTCTACTACATTTTAGCTTGTTAGCTTCATCATCATTGTAGCCTATCAAGATGTTTTTGAATACCAATTTGGTCATCCATTTGTATCACTATCTTTTCCAGTTTTATGTAATCTGAAACTTCAACAAGTATGGCCATTGGTGTTACTAAATCTTTAACATTAAAAAAAACTCACCTAAGACAACATATTGGATAGCTTAGGAAGCAAACCAAACTATTTTGCGCACACACACACACACACACACACACACACACACACACACACGGAAATAAGCTTTCCGTTGTTGGTGGCTAGTTCCCCATCACTGGGCATCTTTAAGTAGAAATGCTATTGACTAAAGTTATACCTTGGCTAGAAACTGGGTTAGATGACCTCTGAGGTCACTTCCAACTCTATTCCAAATGTGTTATTATTTGCCTGTTTAAAATAATTTTCACTTTTTTTTGGATGGGAACAGGGAGGTAGAAACCTATGATTTCATCAGTTTAGGGAACTCATCAACGTAATGAAAATCCCTGCATTGCTAAAGATTAGTATCTTCCATCAGTCAATTTAAAGAGAGTTACCTGGGGGCTCTGAGAGATTAAGTGATTTATCTATGGTCACAATGCTAGCATATTATCAAAGGCAAAGTTTGAACTCAAGTTTTCCTATGCTCATGTATGGTTCTCTCCTTGCTACATCAGGTGGCTTCTCCATTTTTTTCTTTTATTCTATATTGGCATTGTTAAACTGAAATAATCAGATTCTGGAAAAGCATTGAGTGGTGAGTGGAGGTGAAATGAAGAGATATACAGACGATCAGGAAACAAAACAGATTGAGAACTTGTTGATATTTCTGGGATCAGAGGCATTGAAACATCCACAAGGAGTGGGTGGAGCAGACAATGCAATAAAGTCTGAGGCTCAGGGGAGGAACCTTTGGAGGCCAGAAAACCAAAGAGCTGTTTTTGGTCCCGAAACTGAAGAGGTAAGGAAGGAGTTGAAAAAGGACTTGAAAATCCTAGCTATTGAGATCTCAAGGAAGAATTGGGAAGGCTGTTGAACTCAAGGGAAAGAATTCTGGTTGGGTGGGGGTCACATAGAAAAGTGTCTTCCTAAGCCAAAAGTCCTACTACCAGAGAAAAGAGTAGGAGAAAGATTCTGGAATGACTGAGAAGCCTCGTAGCCTTTCTTAAGTGAATTTGCTTCTGGCTGCTAGTGTGGACTAGCATCTGGTGCTGACAGGATTTGGGCTGATTGACCTTTCTGGGAACAAATTCTGAAAGAAGGGGTTCAGTAATGGAAGTGGGGGAACTATGAAAGATCTAGAGTTAGTTCTTTCAACATTTATGGGAAGAATCAAGTCTCATTTTTGACTTTTCTTTAATTTTATAAGTCCAGGGAGAGAAGAAAACCCATGCCCTTAGGCAGGCAGCTAGAAGAGTTAAAATAGAGTAGAAGAAGCAATTCCCATTATGGGAACCCAATGAGCCAAACCTTTACTCACAGGTGGAAGAAGGGTGAGAGCAACAGGAACCTGGCTCTAGACTGAGGGAAAGGAGATGGCACCTAGAATGTATTGGTAAGTGGTACAAATGTCATTAAGAGATTCACTCTGGAATGTTGTAAATCCTTTTGTTAGTTACCTCAGGCTCTATTAGTTGCGCATTCTTTTCTCTGGGTAAGCTAATAGGGTTGGGTATAGTGCCTCTCCCTCCCAGGCACCCCTGAACAAAAGAAGATGCCTTCCCAGACTGCTATACAACCAAAAGGCTGCAAATTCCGACAGAAAGTCAGCTGCTGGAAGCCCTGTCTGGAGTATGCCTACTACCTTCATTTGCATTCTGATTTCTGCGATTTAACTGAAGGCACAGGTTGTCCCTGCCAAGTATCTCCTGCCTATCAAGGGATCCGAGGTAGCACTGCCCAAAGCAGCCTGACTTATGAGGAGGACTGCCACAGTAACACAACCAGTGCATCCCTAAACATTTAGTAATAAAAAATCTGTTGTTCTTTGGTCGCCAGGATTTAACAAGCCTAATCCCTAGGAGAGGTGATAAAAATTCATTAATCTAATTAAATACTTCTTATTGCCAAAGTGACTTTGTAGAGTAGCTTTGCTGAAGGAGAAGTGCAAAGTAAAATGGAATCCCAGCAGAGAAGCGAACGTTAGACTTGAGCAAGCTGGTACATGCTTCATTAAACTCATAATTATCCTTTGGTTCTAAGTAGCTGATAATATTTAATGAGTATCCAAGATAATTTAAAGAAAATGTTTACTAATGAGGTACAAACATTGCCATGGAACACTGATACCTAGGGTCCCATAACCATGTATCTTTCTGCTGGATCTTGTCTTCTGGTTATTGTGGGAGAGATAGGAGGGACTTTGGGTGGGGACTTGAACCTACCAAAAATCATTTTATGGCAAAAATGGCTCACAAGAGACAAAAACCTCCCTAGTCTAGGATTAGGGGACACTAATGGGAGATTTTCAGGTGTTTTTTTTTCAGTGGGTAGGGTGAGGAATATAGTTCAATAAATATTTACTAAGCATTTACTGTATTCCAGGGCAGCTCGGTGGTGTGGTGGAGAGAGTGCCAAGCCTGGAGTTAGGAAGACTCATCTTCCTGAGTTCAGATCTGGTCTCAGATACTTATTAGCTGTATGACCCTGGGCAAGTCACTTCACCCTGCTTGCTTTGGTTCCTTATCTAAAAAATGAATCGGAGAAGGAAAATGGCAAATCATTCTAGTATCTTTGCCAAGAAAACTCCAAATGAGGTCACAAAGAGTGGGACATGACTGAAATGATTGAACAATACTATGGAGTCAGGAAGACTGAGTTAAAATCCCTGTCTCTGATATTTGCAAGCTGTGTGACACTAGGCTAGTCATTTAACCTCTGTCTGCCTTGCTTCCTCATATGTAAAAATGGAGTTAATAATTGCACCTACTTTCCAGGGTTGTTGTAAGGATAAAATGAAATAATACATATGTAAAATACTTTTTCTAAAAGACAAAAAGTTCTTCCTTTTGTTCAAATGAAATGCCTCATACTTTAATTTAAACCCATTACCTACTTTGTAGCTCCTCAGATGTGAAGAACACACTTTGTGGGCAGCTAGGTGGCACAGTGGATAGAGTGCTGGGCCTGGAGTTAGGAACACTCATCTTCCCAAGTTCAAATCTGACCTCAGACATTTACTAGCCGTGTGACCCTGAACAAATCATTTAACCCTGTTTGCCTCAGTTTCCTCAACTGTAAAAGGAGCTGGAGAAGGAAATGGCAAACCTCTCGAGTATCTTTGCCAAGAAAACCTCAAATGGGGTCACAAAGAATGAGACATGACTGAAAATGACTCAACAATAACAACAAAGCACTTTGTGAAGTGCAGTATAAATGTTTACTATTATTGATGAGGGCACAGTCTCTGGGAACCCCCTTGAGTCTGGAGTGTGGTCTCTGGGAGCCCCCTTGAGCTGTCCCTGAGTCTTCTGGCTGGATCTGGCCTTCCCCCAGGGCCACAAGCCTCACATTGTCATTGGGCCCAGATCTCTCCCTCTATTGTTACTTTAGATATGCATGCCTTCAGTTACTTCCCAACCTTTGATATTCCTTCAGGAACTTCCTGCCCTTAATTCTATTCTCTTGGTTCCTGGACTCTACCTCACCTGGTCCTCCTTAGACTTCCCCTCAAGACCCTCCCTAAACCCCTCCTCTAGTCACCCCAGACCACTCCTCAATCCCTCCTACAATCTTTGTGTATATAATCTCCATCTTGCCTCCATGAAGGGGCTCAGATTCAATCTAATTCAGTAGGTTGAATCTGGCCCGCTTGTGGAAACAGGTGTCACAAAGGGGGGAATTTCTTAAGACAGCCCATTATGGTGAATCCCTAATAAACTTTCTCTTTTCCCTTGGCTGAGAAGGCTTGAGTTGAATTCTTTCGGTAGGACCTGGCATGTAGGTATTTTGGGGCCGCGGCGGTCACCCCTAGAAACATATGGTTCCCTACAATCGTCATTTACAAAAACCTCTTCATTTTGATGTAAAGACAAAAAAAAGTCTCCCTATTTGGAGGAGGGGGGAAGAAGGGAAACACTATGTACAAGGACAAGTGAATACACAATGTATACAAAATAAATATATACAGGAAAGCTCTTAATGTGACACTTGATCTGAACCTTTAATAGTGGCTGGAAATGGAAGAGGCCAAGGTAAGGAAGAAGAGCATTTCAGGAGTGGAGGAATGATTGTGGGGAAAATGAAATTTTTTGATAATAAATAATAATTGCTAACATATAGATATAAGTATGTAGATAGATAGATAAGCAGCATGGTATAGTAGAACAGGAGCTGGTCTCAAAGCCAGGAAAACCTGGGTTTGAGATCTGCCTCTGATACACTGAATTCACTTGACTACCCAGCAGCCTAGGCAACTCTCTAACACTGTGAAGTTGTAGCTAAGGTGCTGACTTACATTGGTAGAGATGATTTCCTCATTCCCTATATCAATGAAATCTAAGCCCTACCTCTGGTATCTGGATAACCCGTTAAGATTCACCAAGCACTTTTAATATTTCTTATTTGGTAAGGTGGGTGCTGCTGTTATGCCTATTTTTACAGATATAGAAATTGCCACTCAAAGAGATTAAGAGACTCACTGAAGGTCCCACAGCTGGTAAGTGTCAGATGTGGGATTTGAACCCATGTCCTCCAGACTCCTGTCTGGTGCTCTCTCACCTCCACCACATTGTCTTAATGTATGTGATGCCTCAGTAACTGGTACTATCTGGAGACCCAGGTTCACAAGAGCTTTCCTTATTTATTTTTCTTCCTCTAATTCTAGCTCTTTTTTGTATTTTTTTTTATGAAAGAGGGACAGATCCAGAAATCTAGTCTAAAATTACTTGATGTTCAGGGTGGCAGCTAAAATTTCAGGCAGCCAACACACTTTGTAGTTTGTTCTTTGCCATAGTTCTTCGGGGACTTTAAAAACTTTCTCAAGTTGCCGTTAGCCCAGTAGGGTGCAGACCAATGTGTTCTAGTAAGTAGCTGATAATAAACCACAATTCAGCATCGCTGGCATTTGAAAACTAAAGAGAAAGATGGAGACAAAGAAATGAAAAGGACTGATGAGAGACAGTGATTTCCCCTCAAGCCCCCTTCTTCCTTAACAGCAACCAGTCTGTGAGTCGAGCAGACAGCTATGATAGCTCAAGGATGCCATGAACTGTGCTTAATTTTCTTGTCCACTTGCTGCAGGAAAAGAATGGGAAAGTGAAAGATGGGGAGCATTTTTCATCCTTTCACACTGTTGAGCAATCGCAGAAGGGACTGTGCTGAGGGGCAGAGGCGGGCAGGGATGAGTGAGGCTGAGTTCAGGCAAGATTAGGAACTTGATAGGTAGAATATCCAGAAGTCAGAGCATGGCTTCACAGCAGGAGTTCAAGATGAGGCTGGGGTGGGACAGATAGAATAGATCTCAGAGCAGGCAGAGTTGAGGGAGTTCTCTCCCCTCCCTTTCTCTTCCCATATTTATGAAACACCTAGTATGTACTAGGCATTGTGCTAGACATTTTGGGTACAAAGTCAAAGATGAAACACTCATTGCCTTCATAGAACTTACATGCTCACTCAAAGGGTGAGTGTTTACCTAGGTAAGTTGTGCCAGCAAAGTTCTGCTGTCAAATAGTTTTTGAAAGGTACAAGAGATAGCTCCAGTCCACAAGGGTCAGGTTGATGCTGGGAAAGTGGAGGTGGGGTCCCCAAGGCCTGGTTCATTCGAGGGCCTGGAGCATTTATTCAGGTTGCCCAAGACCCTAAGGGAGTCAATGCAATAGACATTTAACAAGTACCTTTTGTGTGCAAGGCACTATGCTAGGCATTAGAATCTGGGCAGGGGCTCAGGGATAGAGCTTCTCTCAGGAAGGGTTTTTCTTGGTACATTAACACCTGATGACTACTTTTCAATATCTAAAGAGTTTTATGGTAATAAGTTGTTCTTCACATCTGAGGAGTTACAAAGTGGATAATGGGTTTAAATTAAAGCATGAGACATTTCATTTGGAGAAAGGGAAGAACTTTTTGTCTCAGAGAGAATAAGAAACTGGAACATGCTCTTGAGGGGGTGATGGTGTCACCAGTCTCTGGGAATGTTCATGATCAGACTATATAGAACCATTTATCCTGAATACTATAGATATTTACCTGACACTAACAGGAGATGGTCCTTGGAATTCCTTTGATCTTTATAAGTCTGTTTATAGAGAATCCTCAGGCTTGCCAAATGATCAAGAAATCAATTAATATACATTTGTGTAATGTCTACAGAGTACAAGGTACTTTTCTAGTTCAGTATTAAGATGACTATAAAGAAATAGAAACACAAGCCCTGCTCTCAAGAAGCTTACAGTCTAGTAGACTCAGGATATAAGATCATTTACTCAGGAGGTTGCTGTTGTTTGTTCTTCATTCTTGAAGAGGACCATGACATCAGGAAGGAGATGTCATGACTTTTGAGTGAATTTGATTGAGAGGGAGGGCAGTGCAAAGTCACCAGCCTCATTCTCTCTTCTGGAGCATCTGGATCCAGTGGCAAGATATAGATCAGGATGATTGGAGATGGTCCTGGATGCAGTTTTTTATGGACCATGCCTTAAACCCAAATCACTCTGGCTCCCATTGGTTGGCCAGACAAACTGAGACCTGGGAAAGACCTTTGCTTAAAAAGGTCGAAACCTCCCACTACATCTGGGGCCATCCCTTTGCACAGCCCTCCCTCACTTAAATCCAGTTCACTTGCAAGTCATGACATCTTCTTGATGTCATGGCCCTTTTTGAGAGCAAAGGACAAACAACAACCTGTGAGTGGTAGTACCTGCCCCACTAGGTATCCAACTGCCGATTTCAGGTGGGCAACACAGCTCCTTCCTCCCTTCCTTCCTTCCTTCCTTCCTTCCTTCCTTCCTTCCTTCCTTCCTCCCTCCCTCCCTTCCTTCCTCCCTCCTTTCCTCCCTCCATTCCTTCCTCCCTCCATTCCTTCCTCCCTTCCTCCCTCCCTCCCTTCTTTCTTTCCTTTATTCCTTCCTTCCTTCCTCCCTCCCTCCCTTCCTCTTCCTTCCTTCCTTCCTTCCTTCCTTCCTTCCTTCCTTCCTTCCTTCCTTCCTTCCTTCCTTCCTCTCTCTCCTCTCCCTCTGCCCACATAGGAAATCATACTCTTACCTGAGGTTGCTCTGCCCAAAGGAATATATATTTTGATCACTGAAACCTAGCAAGATATCTTGGGGTTTGTGGGCTAGATGAAATTTTTTATGGACCATGCTCAGGAAGTGGAAAGAAGGAAATAAGCATTTATTAAGCACTTACCATGTGCCAGACATTGTGCTAAGCACTGCAAATATTATCTCATTTAATTCTCATAACAAGCCTGGGAGGTAGATTATCTTCATTTAACAGTTGAGGAAACTGAGGCAAAGTGACTTACCCAGGGTCACACAGCTAATAAGTGTCTGAACCTGGCTTTCAACTCAGGTCTTCTTTAATCCAGGCCCATTACTATCCACTGCACCACCTACCTAGCTGTAAGTGCTGTTGGCTCTTAGAGGAACAGATGACTGAGTTGGAGTGGACTGGAAAGGTTATAAAGAAGACAAGAGATATGAGCTGAGTCTTGAAAGATGGATGGAATTTGGTTAATGATGGAGAGGAGGGCATCTCAGATGGGGCAGCTGGGAGCACAGCCCAAGACTTGTTTTGGAAGGTGGTATATGTAAGTGGAAAGGCAGTGTGACTTGGTAGATCAAAGGTCGGTTTTGAGTTAGGAAGACCTGGGTTGAGTCTCATCTCTGTCATATACTAGATCATGGGCAAGTTACTAGACATTTCAGGAAGGACTGTAGGACTAAACATTTCAGACTAGTGTTATTCGCATCATTGAAGAAAGACTCCACACCGGGATTTCCCTACACTGAGGAAATCATAGGTCGAGACCCCCCTCCACCCACCTCACTCCCTAAAGCAGACAGCTTAACTGGAGCAGAGGGTCCAGGACAAGGAGTAGCTAGATATAAAAGACAGCTTTTTGAAAATAAACCACTAACTCATTTTTTTCCTGAGTTTAACCTTCTTCTTCTTGTCTCCTCCTGTTCATCAACCACTCTAATTTAGATAGTGTGCCCAACAGGCATGTCTAATTCTGCACTGTGGATGGCCCCTAGCATATTGTTGACACTCAATAACTGCCATTAATCATTTATGTAATTGGTGGGAGGAAACTAATTGGCATACAGTTCCCCAGGGTGCAGAGTAGAGGTTTTGGCCAAGTTCTCCATGCCAAATCCCTGTTCTTAATACAAAGCCCCATAGGAGAGCCATGGAGACACTCTTGCTTCAAGAGCCCTGGCCCCATTGAACTGTCTGCTATGTTCTCCCCCTCCTCCATCTCAAACTGGGAGGTTTGAATGAGGGCAGTTGGACCTGGAACCCACAACTCCCAGGGGTCCTGGAAGGGGGCCTACGGTTTTAGCCCCTTGAGTTATGTTCTTCTACTGAAATTAATGTTACCGATTCAAATCTATATCTGTCTAGATTTCAACTGCCACTCTCCATACCCTCACACACAAATGGGAGACCAGTTGCATAATAGTTATAAATTAGTGGCTATATAATGTAATGTCTTGGCTTCTCTTGACTCATATGTTGCTGCACAGGAGGCAGGAGTCTTGCTTTAAAAATTTTCACGGAATGCCTAAAAGATATTTTATTCCAGATATGCACATGTACACACTGCGCATAAGCCACACAATGCACATACACATATATGCACACCCATATACACATATACTCATATACACATACATACATATACATACACCTATATACACACATATACATAAACATATGCACACTAATATAGAGAGTACACACATATACATATATAATATACACATACACATGCACGTACATATACATATATATACATATACATATTATGCCTCATAACCAGGCATCATATAAGATGACTCCTTATTCATAAGCTTTCCAACCAGGATGGTTTGAATGCAGGAAGAGTATAATTTTAACAGCTGCCTTGCCTGCATCTGAGAATGGCTCTGCAGATGTGTTACCTATTGTATGGCACAGAAGGTGCCAGCATAGTAAGCAGTCATCAATACAGAGGAAGAAGACCGTCTGTTCACTTTCTGAAAATATAAGCACATGATAACGGCTTGAATGCTTCATCTTGTAGACACAGCAAGATTCATAAAACTGTCTTTGAGTCCTTTTAGAGTGGAGTCTTTTTCCCTCTCCTGAACACTCCTTCAAAATCTAGCAGGCATTTTACAATTGAGCAGATAGGCTGATACTTTAAAAACTCCTTTGAAGGGCATAGTAAATGGTAATGGCTGTGTTAACTTCAGAGAGGTAGAGAATGAAATCTCTGTTTTATGTTAAAATGAAATGATATCTGGTTAGCTTTATTTTTTTAATATTCAGCCTTTATTATTTCCCCCCTCTATTTTACAGGTGACACTGAAATGAGGCATTTGCAAAATTATATCCAGGACGTTAAGTTATGCAGAAGGATTGTTGAAACCTATTAGAAGTCTTTCCATTCCCAACACTCTCCTATTGATTTTCCTCACTCCTACATCTCTGCCCACAGCCCTCCTCCCCCAATCTCATGGTCAGTAATTTGAGTCAGTGAAGGAGAGAATTACAGGATTGCAGAAATGAGAGCTGGATGGAGTTGTCCAACTCAAGTTTGAAAGGAATCTCCACTATGACATACTTGACAAGTAGTCATCTAGCCTCTGCTTAGAGACCTCAAATGAGCAAGCAACTCACCGTCTCTTGAGGCAGCCCATCACACCTTAGGCAGTTCCAATGATCAGGACACTTTTGCTGATATCAAGGCTAAATTTGCTCATTTGTCCTGTTCTATCCTCTGGGGCCAAATAGAGGAAGCCTAACCTTCCTCAAGGCAACCTTCAAGTCCTTGAGGAAGCTGTCTGGTTAATATAAAGAGGAGAATCCCATTTTGACTGGTTTATTGTTCTTAATTATTCAAATATCTCAAATTTCAACCAAATTTTTGTAGTAAAAACGTGTTTTTACTAGAATTATAGATTAAGGGCTAGAAGGGAGCTTAGAGCTTAGAGGTTTAGTTTAATCACCTCATTTTACTGATGAGGAAACAGAGAGGCTGGGCTCACAGAACCAGTAGCAGAAGCAGGATTTAGATCCAGATGCTCCCATTCCTACTCTAGCTAGTGCTCAAGTACATGACACTGAATGTACTCACTTTCTCTCCACCTTCTTTCCCTTCTATCAATCAAAAATTAACTGTTGAGTATTCCTTTCTCTCAAGTCTCTGCTTACTTTTTTCTAGGGTTACAATTAGCTAACCTGAGCCAATGTGTTAATGGATGATGCTATGTTAACAGGGAGGACTGTCCTCATACTCTTCTGCCCTTGGTAGCATATATGCGTTGTAACAAGGCACTTGTGTGCAGTGACTCTAATAGTAAAACTTATCAGTACTAGCCACACAGCTGCTATATTTATATTCTTAAAGCATTGGTCTGACCATGTCATAACTCCAGCTACAGAAGCTGTGGTGACCCCTTAATGCCTCTAGGATAAAATGCATAATCCTCTATTTGGCTTTTCTCAATCTGGCTCCAACCTTTATTTCCAGATTTACCAAAGATAAGTAAGGAAATAGTAAAAGAGTACTCACTTACTTTTGATGACTTCAAGACGCCTGGCCCAAATGAACTACTTCTTTGGGTCCTGAAAGAACTGGCAGATGTGATTGCTGAGCTGTCACCCGTAATATTTTTTTTTAAATTATGGAAAACAGAAGTACAACATGATTGGAGACGGGCCAATGCCATCCTGATTTTTTTAAAGAAGGGAGTAAGTTCTCAAAAATATAGTCCATTGAACCTGACTTTGATTCCTAGGAAAATTCTAGAATGGATCATTAAAAAAGATGGTTGGTGACCATCTAGAAAAATAAGTGATATTTGCAAAAATCTAGATTATTTTTAAAAAAACAAGAACGAGTCCTGTCGGACTAACCTCATTTACTTTTTTGATAGGATTATTAAAATAGCAGATGAGGAGAATGATATGGATGATACTTATATTTTGCCAAGGCTTTTGATCGATTATCTGATGTTATTCTTGTGGAGAAAATGGAGAGATAGGAATTAGACATTAATACAATTGAATGGATTAAGAACTGATCAGATGGCAAGACTGGTAAAGTACTTAATGGTTTAATGTCAATGTGGCAGAAGATCTCCAGTGGTATACCCCGGGGGTATGACCTACTCTTATCTGTGTGCTTGATAAAGACATACATGGTATCCTCATCAGATTTTCAGGTAATACAAGCCTGGGAGGGATAGCTAAAACACTGGAGGCCCTGGCAACAGATGGCAATGCAGAGAGAGGCATAGCTTCTTTTTCACCAACGAATTCTTTCCAGCAACGGATGGCCGTTTGGAGAGCTCTAGCTTCACTTTCACACAGTTCTAAAGTTACTTCTCTGATCCCAGTGCAGAAAAATTATAACCTCTCTCTGAAATCTCTTCTTTTACTCTTTTACTTGGCTTGGTTCAGAAATGTATTCTCACTTTGAGAAACATTATTCTACCTTATGATGAGTAAGCAAACCTGATCTCTTCCAGCTAAACCATAACCAGACAAAGTACATTTGTTCAATAAACACAAAATGGTTCAGGGGTTCAGAGTTCCTCAGTTTTTAACCCCAAAGTGCTCCAATATGTCCTATGCAAATTAATCACTGAAACAGAACCTTTGAGGGAGGCTTTTCCTTTGTTTCCATAGTTTCACCAGAGGCAGCTAGACAGAAATCTTGGATAGAAATAGTGGATAAGAACCCTGAGACAGACTGGAATCAGCTGGTGGCATAGTGGATAGAGCACTATGCCTGGAGTTAGGAAGTCTTGTATTCAAATCCAGCCACAGACACTTACTAGCTGTGTGCTCTTGAGCAAGTCACAACCTCTGTTTGCTTTAATTTCCTCAGCTGTAAAGTGAAGACAATCATAGCACCATCTTTCTAGTATTGTTGTGAGGATCAATAGAAATAATAATTATAAAGTACTTTACACAGTATGGGGCACATAGTAAGTGCTATGTAAATGTAAGCTATTATTAGCTATTATTCTAGGCCTCAAACTATGAAAGTTTAGTTGCCTGAGGCACAAACCTCCCTCCTCTGAAGGCTGATTCCAGGAGCAGTGCTCTACCTCGGCTTGTGTTGTACCATCTAGCTTGTGTGTTGTACCTTTCCATACAGTATGAACCTAGTAAAGTATAAGCTTCTTGAGGGCAGTGACTATTTCTTCTTTGTCTTTGTATCTACAGCACCGAACAGAGGGCCTTAGTCATTGCATGAGCTTTTAAATGTTTGTGAATTGAGTTGAACTACATTGATTAGATACTAAAACATTTGTTGAATGGAAGTGAAGAAATCGCAAATAGAAAAATAGGATTTAATATGCTGATAAGAGAAGAATGCCTCTATGCATGTATTTGTATATATGTGACTGGATTTGTATACATCTACGCATATATTTAGGATGTCCCCAAAATCTTAGTGGAGTTTTAAGCTATTAAAGCTTAAATGTGCACCGAGACTTTTGGGACAGCTTGTATTTGTATAGCAGTTATCATAGGATCAGCTGAAATGAAATGATTACAATTGGGATATAGAGGAAGTTCTAAGGATTTAGGATGGTGGGGTCACAAGATTTTGGAGCTAAGAGGGTCTTAGGGATCGCCTACTCTGACTCCCTTATTTTACAGATAAGAATTACAATAATTAGCATTTATATCATACTTCAAGGTTTACAAAGGACTTCAGAAATATTACCTCATTCAGTCCTCACAACATCCTTGGGAGATAGGGGCTATTATTATCTCTATTTTATAGATGAGGAAACTGAGGCAGATAGCAGTGAAAAATGATCTATCCAGAGTCATACAGATACTAAGTGTCTGAGGCTGGAGTTCAACCCAGATCTTCTTAACTTGAAGTCCAGCATTCTAGACAATGAAACTATTCACTATTTCCACAACCTCCTTTGCACTCAACCTTTTCTGTCTATTTCTGGAAGGATAAGGATTATACATATGTGTATATACACACAGACATGTGTCTATATGTAATTAGGAACTTTTCAACTACATGAATATTTACTTAAGTGAGAGCTCTCTGTCTCCCCTCCACTCTCCTCTCTTTCCCTCTCCTCCCCTCTGCTGTGCTTCCCTTCTCTTCATCCTTCTCTCCTTTTCTCTCATTGCTGCATATCAAAATCTTTCTGCTTGCCATTGTTCCTCAGAATTTTGTAGCTCTGATCCATTGCTTGAATTTGAGTGGATATATGGAAGAGAAAAATGACTGGATCTAAAATGGATGTACCGGGGTCAAATCAAGTACTCTGATTTCATTAATTCTCCCTATGTGAGACTCTAGGCAGAACTGTTTTGTAGAAAGCATCACTTAATTACTACTGGGTCTAGACTTCAGTGGCTGATGAATCTATCTACCCTATTATAAATTCCATGAGGACAGAGATCATATTTTATATAATTTTTTTCATCCCTGCCATCATCTATAGCACAGTGCAGGCATATGGAAGGCACTTTATATATGATTGTCGAATTGAAGTTTTGTTTGGGTTGAAACTAAATAAATTATTTAGCGAGTTGGCTGTATTATAGGTCAGTAGCCCAAACTCACAGTAAAAAAGGAGGCTGGATATGTCCACTGTTTCATTCCTTTAGCCCTGTCTGGAGTTCAGTGTCCCATAGATATAACATTACAGATGTTGACTTTCTTGATATGATTTCCCTCTTTTTGATTAATTCATTTTTTGGGTAGTGTGCAACTCAATGAAAAGAATTTATTAATATCTTGCCCTTTCTCTTTTACTGATAAATGCTTGGGGCAGAATTTTCAGGTACAGGCTGACATTTCACCTAAGCCTTCTGAGTTCAGAGAAGGGCACAATTACTGGAATCTTGAGGGGACCTGAAGCCATGAGAATTGTTGGAAGTTCCTGGGTATGTTAAGGATGTCATTCTTTGCAAGAGAAGACTTGGCAGGGAGAGGAAGGCAGGATAACAGCTGTATTTAAATATTTGAAGCATTGTCATGTGGAAGGAGAGATTAAACTTATACTGCTTGACTACAGAGACTAGAAATAGAACCAAAAGATACAACTTACAGAGATGAAGAATTTAACTTAATACAAACTATATAATATAAATATTGTTTATATATTGCCTGGTATTTTATAAAGTATATATTATAGGTTGATAGAGGGAGAATATATAATATGATAAACTGTAATGTGATATAATACAGTAAAGTAGCATGCTATACAGGCAGCTAGGTGGCAGAGCATATAGAGTGCCATGCCTGAAGTCAGGAAGACTCATCTTTCTGAGTTAAAATCTGACATTACACACTTTCTAGCTGTGTAACCCAGGGCAAGTCACTTAACCCTGTTTGCTTCAGTTTTCTCATCTGTAAAATGAGATGGAGGAAGAAATGGCAAACAATTTCAATATCTTTACCAAGAAAACCCCAAATGGATTCACTTGACTGAACCAACTGAACAATAACAGCAACAGAAGTATGGTGTAGTTGGTTGGGGATTGGTTTTGGAATTAGGAAGACTTGGATTTGTGTCTTACTTCTGACATGCAGTAGCTGTGTGACCATGGGAAAGTCACTTAACCCCACAGGATCCCTGGCAGCACCCTTGTACTTTAAGTTACAGACGAGTTGCCAATTTGCATCAGTAGAGAGCTTCTGCACTCTAAATTCCCTATACCAATGAAATCACAATTCTGGATGAGAGGGAAAGACAAGAGGTAGAGGAGAGAGGAAGAGTGAAAGAGAGAGACACACAGAGATAAAGAGAGATGGAGAGACAGAGAAGTAGAGACAGAGAAACACAAAGAGAGGCACCATGGATACTAGATATATGATTTCATGAGTGTAGCAAATTCTCTAGTGAGGAAATTCCATATGCCAATTCGATTTGGCACCTTTTTTGTAAATTATAGTCTTAGAGAGTTGCCTAGAGCACTTCGAAATTAAAATTAAATGACTTGCCCAGGGTCATATAGCCAGGATGTGTCAGAAGTAGGACTCAAACCTAGGTCTTTTTAAAATCTTTTTAAAAATAATTTATTAATTAAATTTTAGTTTTCAACATTTACTTCCATAAGATTTTGAGTTTTAAATTTTCTCCCCCTTCCTTTCCTCCCCTCTCCCCAAGATGGCATACTACTTATACATTCATATTAAACATATTTTCACATTAGTCATAATGTAAAGAAGAATTAGAACTAATGGGAGGAACCATGAGAAAAAAGAAACCAAACCAAACCAAACAAAAGGAGACCAAATAGTGTGCTTCAATCTGCATTCAGACCCCATAATTCTTTCTCTGGATGTGAATAGCATTTTCCATCATGAGTCTTTTGGAGTTATCTTAGATCCTTGCATTGCTGAGAAGAGCCAAGTCTATCAAAGTCAGTCATTGTACAATGTGGCTGTTACTGTGTACAATGTTCTCCTGATTTTGCTCATTTTACTCAGCATCAGTTCATATATGTCTTTCCAGGTTTTTCTGAAGTCCACCTGCTCATCATATCTTATAGCACACTAGTATTCCATTGCACTCATACACCACAACTTGTTCAGCCATTCTCCAATTGATGGACATCCCCTCAACTTCCAGTTCTTTGCCACCACAAAAAAAAACTGCTATAAATATTTTTATGCATTGGGTCCTATTCCCATTTTTATGACCTCTTAGAAGTGGTATTGCTGGGTCAAAGGGTATGCATAGTTTTATATCCCTTTGGGTATAGCTCCAAATTGCTCTCCAGAATGGTTGAATCAGTTCACAACTCCACCAACAATGCATTAGTGTTCCGATTTTCCCACATCTTCTCCAACATTTATCATTTTCCTGTTTTGCCATGTTAGCCAATCTGATAGGTATAATGTAGTACCTCTGAGTTGTTTTGATTTGCATTTCTCTAATCAATAGTGATTTAGAGCATTTTTTCATATGACTATAAATAGCTTTAATTTCTTCCTCTGAAAACTGCCTGTTTATATCCTTTGACCATTTATCAATTGGGAAATGACTTGTGTTCTTATAAATTCAACTCAGTTCTATATATATTTTAGAAATGAGGCTTTTATCAGAGACATTGGCTGTAAAAATTGTTTCCCAGATTTCTGCTTCCCTTCTAATGTTGGTTGCATTGACTTTGTTTGTGCAAAAACTTTTCAATTTAATATAATCAAAGTCATCCATTTTGCATGTCTATCTCTTGTTCACAAGCCCAGTTCTTCTTAATCTTAGGGCCTCCCCTCTGAAATTGTCCCAGTTTTTCATGTATATATCTTATTTATACATAGTTGTTCTCTTCCTAATTAGATTGTGAGATATTAGATAGCAGGAAATGTTTTTTGCCTCTCTTTGTATCCCCACTGCTAGTAAGCTCATAATGAATGTGTTCTACATTGCCTCTGTATAGCACAACATGACATGATAAGCCATGCCATGTCATTATATTATACAACAGTATAACATTATATTATATAACATATAATGTAACGTTTTCTAAACAACAAAAGTGGTACAAAAATGGAATGGATTGTCTGGTGTTGTACTGTGAGTTCTATATCACTGGATCTATTCAAATTGTGTCTGGATTTGTGTTTAAGGATAGGGATTAAATAATCTCACATATCCCTTTTATTTGAGAGATTCTGTGACATTAAATATCCTTGGGCTGATTCTTTCAAGGGTCTGTTGTTTGTGATCTCCTAGAGCAGAGCTGTCAGTGTACACTGTGGGTAGTTGACTTTCTTAAGAACTTTCAATGATATCACAGGTAGAAATATTTCCAGAACTCAAAGTATTTCCTAATCCCAACTCTGATTTCCTTGCTCTATCCTTCATCCTGCCTGCACACAAGAGACATAATGAATCTGGAACTCATGTTATTGACTTCAATCCATTAATGATCCACTAGTCTATTATATTTGATGAAAAAACACTTGAATTAAAAAAAAACAATGGCCAGCAAATGGTATCTTACTTACCTGGTTTTATGTTCTGGGCACCCAAGCTTAACACACTAAAGACCTGGAAGGGTGAAAAGTATGGAGGGGTGGGACAGACAGGCCTAACCCTGACTGATGGTTTGCTTTCTTTTATTCACTAAAATCAGAGACTGATGTATTCAGTAAGTGTGCCACCAGACAGCATTCTCTGTCTAAATAGCTAAGCCTCTGGAGGATATTTTTTTTACTTTTCCTGTTTAGGAATTAATGCTGTCAGATATTACTAATGATTTGTCATTTCAGTACCAGGCTAGGTACTATTGGGCATAGTTATTATAAAATATAGACAGTTAAACAAAACAAAATGATGGGGTCTATGCAGATTGCATAGTTTAGGAAATAAACATATACCAGCAGAGCTGTAATTAGAAATCCAAACACCTAGGACATCTTTAGTTATACATGAGGGCAACTTCCAAAGATTTTGGCCTGTCGTCCTAAGACCATCTGACTGAAGGTACAGTCATGATTCAATCAGGGATGTCCCATATCCTCCTCTACTTCAGCTGGCCCATGATTTTCTATCCTCTCCTGAGGTCTTCATCTCTCGCCACCCTTAAGGGGTGGGAGTTGGTACTGGTTTTTGAGATATGGAAATGGAAGTCTCTGGACAGTAATAATGAAGAAGCATGCCCATCACAGATATGAGCACCTGGTTAAAGCCCTGACTGTCTCACCCTAGTTATGGCTCCATGCATCAGTAGACTGAAAATAAACTTAGCTCATAGTTCATAGCATTTAGAGCCAGAAAGAACCTTGCTTACCATTTATTACAACTTCTTTTTATAGATGAGGAAAATGAAGCCCAGAAAAGTTAAATTACCACCCAAGGTCGCACAGAGAGTAGCCTTACCATGTGCTAAATATGATATTGTACAACTGTCTGGGGATAGGGACAGACATTTGGGAGACAGTCTTCCTGCTCTTTCCCCAAAATTTCAGTAATTCATTATTAATGAAGATAACTCTGTAGGTTAGCTGGAATGGCTCTGAGCAAAAAATTGCAATACTGGAAGAAACAGAATGAAATCAACAGAGGCTAACAGCTGCTTTAAAAAAATTTAAATAGAAGTTGCAATGACTGGTGACATAGGTGGAAATTCCTCAGTGTAAGGAAGAATCAAGAATAACCCAGACTAAAGAGTGAGAGGAAGGAAGTTGTGCCACATCTGGAAAGTCACCCCACTGCTTGAATGAGCAGAGCAGCTTATAGTATTAATAAGCTATAAGGTAAGATGCTCTCTAAGAGACCTGAGGATATTCTAGTGAATCAATTATCTACACAGCCATAAAAGCACCTCCACTTTTGTAGACAAAGATGAGGACAGCAATAAAAGAGTTCAAAGGAAAAGGCATACTGGCTTCCAATAATGTGACTGCTTGGCTTATAGAAAGGGCTGACTGCAGATAATAAAGCTGTCAAGGTAGAAAGGACACTTACTAGTACAGGGCCTGATAAGAAGACTGTTGCCAATACACTAAACTTGCTTTATTTAAATAAGAGGATGCAAAAAAAGAAAATAACATGAGGACCAAAAGACTGCCATATCTTTTTTTACCCAAAGTGCAAAAGTATGACTGAGAAGACAATTATTACTAGGATTGCTATTATTTATAAGAATTACATTTCTCCTTTTTTATAACCTGAAAACTATTACAGGTAGGAGGAAAGTGGTACCAAAAATCTTGAAGACAAAGATTCCACGTGAATTTTACCAATAAAATGGTCCTAAGGTTACCAACTTGTTAGACTAAAACCTTTGAATTATGTCCTCTATAATTTTCTAATTTTCGGAACTTTAATTTTTAAATCTTCTAACTAATTAGTATATACAATCATCTTATAAAATCCCAGTATTCCCATAATGTAGACAGTGGGCTGTAATGGAACTGTTAATGGTTGTCTTCGGGACAGAAGCACATGAGAGTTGTATGTGGCCTCCCACATTTTTCTCATTTACTTGGCTTGAAAAGAAAATTTTTTATAGTAGACTTGCTCAGCCTAAGAGATGGTAATAACATCTAGGAGTATCAAGAGTTCTCACACTTAGCCAAAATAGACATGAATTTGCCCACATGGTCTTGGGGGAAGGTACTTCATGGCCACTATTCTTGAGCCTTCTATTTAGAGGATGGAGGAATCTAAATTTCCTAGGCAATGTGGTCCTGGTACCTAGACTTCTAGAAGAGAAGAATGATTTCTTGGCCAGTGCCAACCTTGGATGTTGTCTCTAGATTAACCCAGAGTTCAATAAGTAAAAGATTAGACATTCAAGACAGAGGGAAGAGGAGTTCCTGAGCAGCCTCTTAGGACAGAAGAGTATTATCCATTTAGCCCTTGTACCTTAACAGGAGAGTTGCTGAGTAGTAAGGGAATGAAATCCATGGCATGGTCGGGGCAGAGAGAGTAAGAAATTGGGACCTTGCTATTGTTACTATTATGTTATTTTTTTGAACACTGAAAGTTTGATGGGAAGGGGTGTGGTTGCTTCTCTTTCAATCTCAAAGTAAGTTTGCCATCCAGAGGAATCTAAAACACAGATAAGCATTATAAGTCACAAAGGAAATGGGTAGTGCTTTATCATTAAATTGATCAGAGTTCTAGAGTCAAAGTTGTTTTTGTTTATAATGTTAATGTATAAATTATTTGAATCGAAGGTATTTGCTTTAGCTCCCTCTTCTCCACTTCTCCCCATTTCAAAATACCTTGATCTAATCTTCCACTCCTTTCTTCCAGATCTGACAATTAGGTGGTCTTTCTTCTTGCCTTGCCCTTTATTCCATACCTTCCCATCTTCTCCATCAGGTTGCAACTTCAATTGCTACCTCCCCACAAACACTGCTGATCTTCAATTTCTTCCTCTCTATTTGTTCCTTATCTACATTCTTCAATCACATACAAGTTACTCCAATCCCTAAAAACCCTCCACTAGATTTTACTACCCCTTAAGCTATCACTTGCTTCCTGTTCTTAGCCAAATTCCATGAGAAAGCTGTCTATACTTGCTACCTTCACTTCCACTTTGAAATCTGGCTTCTGACATCAGTCGAATGAATCCAACATCTCGAAAAGTACCATGTTCTCTCAATTGCCAAATACAGTCTTTTTAAGTCGTTATCTTTTTTGACCTTTCTGCTGCATCTGAGACTGTTGACAACACTCTCCTCCTGGATATTCTCTCCTCTTTGGGTTTTTGCGACAATACTCTTTCCTGATTACCTTTCTATCTGTCTAACCACCCCTTCTCTATGTTTTTTGCTAGTTCATCAAGATTCCCAGATCACACCCCCTAAATGTATATTTCCTATAGCTCTTGCCTAGGCCCCCCACTCCTCTTTACATTCTGTCTCGGTGATCTTATAAATTGCCATGGGTTTAGTTATCATCCCTAAATCCAAGACTCCCATGACTATATATTGAGGCCTAGTTTTCCTCTTAGCCACAATCCCACATCATCAGTTCCTCATTGAGGATGAACTTTTCTATTATAAATTGGATATTTCAAAATTGATGCCCTGAAAACATCAAGCAACATGTCCACAACAGAACTCGTTATTTTTCCCCAAACCTACCCCTCTTCTGAACTTCCCTATAGGGCAGTAGTCACATTTTTTTTCTGTTGAAAGCACTACCATTCCTTCACTGTTCCAAGTCTTTCACAGCCTCTTCAGTATCTTTGACTTTAGGCAGCTTCACCTCAAATATCCAATAACTTGCCAAATTTTGTATTTTCTTTTTCAATATCTCTTAAAATTTTATTTAAAAATTATTTTATTTCATTAAATATTTTCCAATTATATGCAAAAGAATTTTTAACAATCATTTAAAAAGTTTTTTGAGCTCCAAATTCTTTCCCTCCCTTGCACCCCTCTTCCCTCCTTGAGAAGGCAAGCAGTTTGATTTCAATTAAATATTTGAGATCATGTGGAACATATTTCCATATTAGCTAGGCTACAAAAGAAAACACAAACAAAACAATACAAATAAACAAAGTAAAAAAATGTATGCTTCATTCTGCATTCAGAGTTCATCAGTTTCCTCTCTGCAAATGGAGAGCATTTTTCATCATAGGACCTTTGGAACTGTCTTGGATTATTGTTTGGATCACAGAAGCTAAGTCTTTTATAGATGATCATCCTTAAAATATTGCTGTTATGGTGTACAATGTTCTGCTTTTGCTCACTTTACTTTGCATGAGTTCATATAAGTCTTCTCAGGTTTTTCTGAAATCATACAGCTTGGTGTGTCTTACAGCACAATAGTATTTCATCACAATCATATACTACAACTTGTGCATCCATTCCCTAATTGATGGGTATCCCCTTGATTTCCAATTCCAAAAAAAGCTGGCATAAATATTGCAAATAGGTCCTTTTCCTTTTTTGTTGATCTATTTGTGATACAGACCTGGTAGTGGTATTGCTAGGTCAAAGGGTATACACAGTTTTATAACTGTTGTGTGTAGTTCTAAATCATTCTCCAGAATAGTTGGACTAGTTCACAACTCCACTCTCAGTGTATTAGTGTTTCAATTTTTCCATATCCCCACCAGCATTCATCATTTTCCCTTTTGGTCATGTTAGGCAGGCTGATAGATGTGAGGTGGTATTTCAGAGTTGTTTCTCTAATTTCTCTAATAAGTAGTTATTTTTAGAGCATTTTTCCTGTGACTATTGATAGCTTTGATTTTTTTTCTTCTGAAAACTACCTGTTCATATCCTTTGACCACTTATCAATTGGAGAATGACTTGTATTCTTGTAAATTTGACTCATTCTGTAATCATTATATATTTTAGAAATGAAGTCTTTGTCAGAGAAACACTGTAAATTTTTTTTATATTACTTCATTGTCTATGGTTCCTTTTTTTTTTTTTAGCAAAAAGTAGTTTTTGACTCTTTGGATTTATCAAATGCTAGATTGTAACGGTACTTTACTACTGGGTATTGTGTACCTAATCTATTTTACGGATCTACTACTCTATTTCTTAGCTAGTACCAGATTACTCTGGTGATCACTGCTTTGTAATACAGTTTGAGATCTGGTATGGTTAGGCCACCTTCCTCAACATATGTCATTGGTTCCCTTGATATTCTTGACCTTTTGTTTTTCCAGAAATTTGTTACTATTTTTCCCAACTCTACAAAATAATTCTTTGGTAGTTTGATTGGTATGGAACTGAATAAATAAGTTAACTTAGGTTGAATTGTCATTTTGTCATATTGACTCAGCCTACCTATGTCCATTTAATATTTCTCCAGTTGTTTAGATCTGTCTTTATTTGTGTGAAAAGTATTTTGTAATTGTGTTCATATAGTTTTTTTGGGAGATCATTCCAACATAATTGACTCACATGCATGCTCTCTGTCTACGTAAACTCCTTTTAACTGCCCTAATAATGGTGGCATTGTTAGGAATTACATGAATCATCTTCCCACATAGGATGTAAATAGTTTAATCTTATTTAGTCCCTTATAATTTCTCTTTCAAGTTCATTTTCTTATACTTCTATTGAGTCATTTGTTTGAATGTCAGATTTTCTCTTCAGCTCTCATCTTTTCATCAGAAATGCTTGAAAGTCCTGTATTTCATTAAATTTCCATTTCCCCCTGAAAGATTGTATGTAGTTTTGCTGGGTAGGTGATTTTTGGTTGTAATCCTAGCTCCTTACCTTCCAGAATATAATATTCTAAGTCCTCTGCTCCTTTAACATGGAAGTCACTAAATCTTGTATGATTCTGACTTCTTGTATGAGCCTGACTGTTGCTCCATGGTATTTGAATTGTTTCTTTCTGGCTGCTTGGGGTATTTTCTCTTGGACCTGGGGGCTCTGGAATTTGGCTATAATATTTCTAGGAGTTTTCATTTTGGGATCTCTTTCAGGAGGTTATCAATTTCAATTTCTGTTTTGCCCTTTGGATCCGAGATATTGAGGAAGTTTTCCTTCATAGTTTCTCAAAATATGTTGTCTAGACTCTTTTTTTGGTCATGGCTTTCTGATAGTCCAATAATTCTTAAATTATCTCCCTTTGATCTATTTTCCAGGGTGGTTGTTTTTCTGAGAGATATTACATATTTTCTTCAATTTTTAATTCTTCTGACTTTTTATTGTTTCTTGATGTCTCATGGAGTCATTAGCTTCAAGTTTCCCAATCCTAATTTTTAAGAAATTATTTTCTTCAGTGAGATTTTGTACCTCTTTTTCCATTTGGCCAATTCTATTTTTTAAGGAGTTTTTTTCTTCAGTGAATTTTTGTGCCTCTTTTACTAAGCTGTTAATTTCCTTTACACAGTTTTCTTCCATCTCTTTCATTTCTTTCCCCAACTTTTCTTCTTCCACTCTTATCTCTTTCTTAACTCTTCCAGGAATTGTCATTGGGTTTGTGTACAATTTGCATTTTTCTTTGAGGCTTTGGTCGTAGCTGTTTTCTTGTTACTGTCTTGTTCTTTGTCTGTGTCTTGGTCTTCCCTGCCAGTATAGTAGGTTTTTATAGTCAAGTTCTTTTTTGGGTTATTTGTTCATTTTTCCAGTCTTTGAACTTTATATTAAATTGGGCCCTGCTTATGTGGGGGGTGGTGATGCACTCAGACTTTTTCATGCTGCTATTTTCAGAGCGAGTACTGGGGGCAGAGTCTACAAGTTTTCAGTGCTTCCAAGGTGGTGTGATCCTGGAAAAGGTATGGTCACAGCTCTTCTGGCCTATATTCTGGTCTTTACCTAAGAAGGTCCCATTCCCCTGAAGGGGTAAGCACTCCTTTCCACCTTGGAACTATGACCCAGAACTGCATATGGGCAATAGAGTTGCCAGTTGGTGCCAGCTGTAGCCAGTGCCAGAAATGGGTCCCCTATAATCTCTGACCAGTTGTCTGACCTCCTTCTCTAGGCTGAGAACTCCTGAAGCTATGGCTGCTTCTGTTGCTGCCACCACATGTGTGCACTCTGGACAGGCCTCCAACCTGGTGTCACAGAGCTCTCCTGTGGACCTCCTAAGTTTTCTTAGGCTAGAAAAATATCTCACCCTGACTTTTTAATTGGCTCAGCTACTTCAAAATTTGATTCATTGTCTTAAAGTTGTTTGGAGGGGAATTTTGAGAGAGTTCAGCTGGGTTGCTGCCTCTAATTTGCCATCTTGGCTCTGCCCCATTAGTAGGGGTTTAATATATGAAATTTCCTTTTTTTTTAAACAGTGGCCCTATGCCTTTGTAGTAGTACAGTATAGCTTGTTGATGGATCAACAGATATGAACTCAAAAAAAGAAATGACAAAAATCATCTCTTCCCTTCTCAACAGACATTTAGATAATGTTTTTAGAAAAGTTCAAAGTGATATTGATTACCCAGAGAAATGTTCTGCTCAAGTCCATGGAGAGATGGTGTTGTATAATCCATAGGTCATAGCTTCAGATCCAGAAGATCAATAGTGTCTAGATGTCATCATCACTTGACCTCCAGGATAAAGTGATCCAGGTAAATATGATTCTGTTTAGCTCAAGCTGACAATGTGGCTTACTAGAAATAGAGACTATGATAAAAGTATTAACTCTTTCAAGTTGCATGGTGGTACGATAGTGGAGGCCTAAGAATAAGCTCGTTTTACTATGATTGAAACTTTAAAAATAATAAAAAAGTCATTCGTGGTAGTTATATGAGATTCCATGCCGTCTTGGGGAGGGAGGGGGGAGGGAGGGGAGAAAATCTGGAACTCAAAATTATGTAGAACCATCTGTTGTAAACTAAAAATAAAAATAAATTAAAAAATAATAAAAAAACAAAACAACAAATGAACCACAAGGCCTTGGATCTGGTTCCACAGTCAGTTTTTTCCTTGGAAATAAATGGAAGAGAACACAGGTAAGTTATGGAGTTAAAAACCCCCAACAATCATTTACTTTGATACTGGGATTAGACTTAATATAATCAGTGGATATACCCTTTTCTGATGCAGACATTGACTACTTAATGCTTTTTCATCATATGTAATTCTTTTTTATATTTTTTGAAGATTTAGAGTCTAGAGGCCTTTAACACATTTTCATATCCTCTCAAGCTATAGTCCTGTTTCTCCCCCATTTCCATAGCCAAACTCTAGAAAAAAGTGTGTTGCTTCTATTTCCCCTCTTTTCACTTACTTTTCAACCTTTTGTAACTTGGCCTCTAGCCCTATCACTCAACCGAAACTACTCTTTCCAAGCTTACCAAAGAACTCTTAAATGTCTTCTGATGTCCTTTTCTCAATCTTCATTCTTCTTAAGATCCTGTAGCATTTGATACTATTGACCATGCCTGACTCCTGGATACTCTATTCTTTCTGGTGTGTATGTGTGTGTGTGTGTGTGTATGTGATGCTACATTCTCTCTTGCTTCCCTCCTTCCTGTCTGCTCACTTTTTCTCAGTCTCTTTTACTAGGTCATCATCCATATTCCACCTCCTAGTTGTGTGTACACACAAGGCTCTGCTCTATGTCCTCTTCTTTTCTCTCTCTACCCTATATCTTCACAAACTCTTTTAGATTTAAATATCATCTCTAAGCCCAATTCCCATGTCTGCATATCTAGCCCCAGAATCTCCCCCAAGCTTCTATATTACATCATTAATTCCACATTAGACACTTCAGTATGAATGCCCCAAACTCAATAGATCCAAAATAGAACTTACTAACTTCCTTCCACCCCAACTTAGCCCTCTTCTGAACTTAATTATTTATGTAATGGCATTACCATATTTCTAGTGAACCCAGGTTTACAACCTCAAAGTCATCCTTGACTCTTCACTTTCTTTCATTCCACATATCCATTTGATTGCCCGAACTTGTCATTTCTACCTCCATCTTGCATCATACCCATCTCTATTCATATGGCCACTATTCTAGTTCAGGCTTTTATTTCTTGCTTAGACTATTAAAATAGCTTTCTAATTAAACTTCTTGCCTCAAGTGTCTCCCTTCTTGAAAGACTTTGTCTACCACACAGCTTCCAAAATGAATTTACACATTTCTTACCATATCACTTCACTATTTAGTCATTTCTGGCTTCCCATTACCCCTAGGTCAAGTACAAACTCCTTGGTTTGGAATTTAAGGCCCTTTGTGAACTGACTCCAACCTAACTTTCCAGTTTTAATAAATATTATTCTCCTTCACACACTGATAGAATGCAAACTTATTAGAATATGAGCTCCTTGAATGCAGGAAATGTTTTTGCCATTATTTTGTATCCTAGCCTTGAGGTCAGCACCTTGCACACAGTAGGTTCATAATAAATGCTTGTTTATTGATTGAATGACAGTCAAAGAAACTCTTCTTCTTGCTTTCACTCATTCAGGGCATGGCATCTCTCATCTCTGTGTATTTATACAGGCTTTAACTTATCCTTGGAATGCCCTGCCTTATCATATCCATCTCTTGGGATCTCTAGTTCAGGAATCACTTTCTTCATATGACTTTTCCTGATCTTTCTAGTTTCTAGTACCTCTCTCCCCCAAGATATCTCTTATTTATGTATTTATTTAACATATACCTATAGGATCATAGATTTGGAGTTAGAAGGAACTTTAGGAGTGTAAACTATTCATTTTATAGATAAAACAGATCTTGGAAGGTAAAATGGTTTGCTTTATGTAGTGGCAGAGGCAGGATTTAAACTCACTAGAGTCAAAGAGGATGAGGAATGTAAAAAGGTCATGGGATTTGATGATTAGGAGATCATTTGTGACCTTTCACAGAATGTCAGAATTTGAAGGAATTTCTGAGCTCATCTAATTCAACCATATCTGACTTGTGCCCCTTATCTCTTTTACAACATTACCAAGAGAATAGTTTCAGTAAAGTGGTAGCAACAGATGTCAAATGGTGAGGGGCTAAAGAGAGCTTGGGTAGTGAGGAAGTAAATAGGTAGTGGATATAGAAAAAGTTGAAGATATTCAGGGGAAAAGGAAATGATAGAGTGGGATGGTGACCATAAATGGCATAGGAGGGTCAAAGAGTGGCTTTTTTTAGGATTGGAGAAACCTGAGGATATTTGTGGATAAATGGAAAGGAATAAGTGGAAAGAGAGAGACTGAAAATGTGTGACAGGGAGGTGCAGGTTGTTGGAATAAGGTCCAAGAAGACCCAGGTGGAGATGATATCAAATACATAGGTAGAAGGTCTACCTACAGCAAAAAATGGGGATAGTTTTGCTTTATAACAGGATAGAAGGCTGGAAAGTGAGTTGACAGGTTGAAGAAGGGAGAAGAAGGAACTCCTTTTTGATGGTCTCAGGTTTTTCAGTTTTTGAGATTCCCTCAGCAATGAATATTATGAGGCGCAGACCACTCTCCAGACTTTGCTCTGGCGCTCCTGTGCCCCCATGTAGGTATCTTCTTCCTTTCACCCCTGCTTTTTTATGTTGTCCTCTACCATTAGAGTGAAAACTCCATGAAGTGAGGAACTGTCTTTTTTGCAGCTTTCAGTCGTATTCTTTGTATTTAGCATAGTGCCTGGCACAGAGTAATCACTTAATAAATGCTTGTTGATTTGACTGTTAACTTGCAAGAGGAGGTAAAATGACCTGTAAACAAGAATAAGTAGGGTGTGTGTGTGTGTGTGTGTGTGTGTGTGTGTGTATTTGTGGTGTGTGTGTGTGTGTGTGTGTATTTGTGATGGAGCAGTAAGGAGAAAGGAAAGGGGAAAGAGTAAAGGCAGCAAGTCTGTTATAAGGCTATTTAAATATTTCAGTAGTTCCTGAAAATGGTGATTACGGTACAAGGAATAAAGAGGAGGAAATAGATGTGAGAGATAGGTAGAATAGAGCCTTAATGATTGTGTAGCATAGCAATCAACTGGAGGGCTAATGAAGGGGAACAACTTAATGGAGCAAGCAAACTGGTTTGTTAATCAGATGTCAAAATTACAAATAGGCAATTCAGCGTATTTTAAGACAAAAGGTAAAAATATCACAATTTAATCAGGAAAATTCTTAGGATAGTTATGATAAGAGATTCTAATAATGGTTTCCTATGTTGACATATACCGAGAGCATATAACATACTCATCTTGGCAAACCTAAGGGAAGTACCAGGGCGGTGGGAAAGAGGATCAGTAATTTAGGATTTGGTGATTATCTCCACAATATAGAATTCACTCATGATTTCAAATAATCAGATATTAAATTTTAAAATCCAGTTGCATCTTCCAGGTATTTTATCAAATAGCCATTCTGAAGTATTTCTCCAAATTGTTTGTTATTCAGTAATTTAGAATATTTCCACATGGTAAGCTAAGCACATTTCTGGGCCTTCATGCTGAATTGCAAAGGCTCCGGGTGGAGGTCCTGGGAGTGTTATTTACATTAATTCATGCCACTTCATTAGTAACCTCATCAGCAAGCACAGACTAAAAGTAATCTCAGATCAGTCTCTATCCTAGGCACACAGATGGATTAAGGATATTTTCATCTGTGAATTTTTTTTGGTGGGGAAATCTATATTGTTTCATTTTCCATTATTCAAATTTGAGGTGTAATTTTTAAATGTGCCAGTAAGGCCATGGGGGATCACTAACAATATCTTCTATATCACAAGTAATTTGGTTTATAATTCTATGATCAAATCAAATAATCCTTTTTATACCTGATCAAAATTGCATCTTAGAGTTCATTTGTTCTTCCTTATAATTATCATCACAGCATGGCTCTAAACCAAGGGGTCACTGGTCACAGAGCCATGGAGATTTTCTATTGAAAAGCAATAAAAAGTAGAGATGTGGTGTCTGTTTGAGACAGAATCCCTTAAATGTGTGCTGGATTTAGACCTTAAATAAACTGGGTAGTTGGAAACCACTACCTATCTTTATGCTCTACCTCACATGTCTCCTATAAGCTATGATTCATTCTGAAAGCATAGGATGGTGGAGGGACTTTCACCCCAGTTTAGCTGACTTTTTTCCCCTCCTCTGCACACCGACAGTTCCTGGCGGTTCACAGCCACTAATGTTTTCTGCTGTAAAATCCTAAGGAAAGATAATGACCAGCATTTGGGGTGAGATTGATGTGTGATTAAATTGTCGATCATTCTCAGGAGCAGGTCCACATTTTAAATCTAAATATTTTTCCATCTCATAAAGAAAGGGTGGATGGTCCCCTCTTATTACTGGTGCATGTTAACCTCTTGTGTGGGTAGCCTTCTTGGTACAATTTGATGGATAACCTCATTTGTCTTTTTGAAGTGTTCTGCATCATCGGTTGCACTACTCCAAACCACCAAATACCATGATTGTTATTTAGTATTCTGAGCCCTTGGTATTTGCAAAATGCTCATTCCTCACCACATCCCTTGGAGGTAGCCCGGTGTGATCATTTTCCAGATGAGAAAAGCTCAGAGAGATTAAATAACTTTGCAAGACTCAGACTGGGTCTGCCTAGGCCATGTGAAGTGAAATGTTGAGCAGTAAATTCCTTCAATGAAGACAGCTGATCTGATTGATTCAGAACACTGGCCCCCTCCCCCATCCTCATCTGCCTTCAGTAGGTCTTTTTATATGAAGTGCCTTGTAATTGACTCAGAACTGCACCCTGGTTCCACCCCTCACTTCATTTTGCTTTTCTAGATATAGCTTTAGACTGTAATAGTCAATAGAAGATCCACCATTGACTCCTGTGAATTTTGTAGTTAATGGCTTGTGGTATGAAAATGGGAGGGGGGATCTGCCCGTTCTCTACTTTCCACTTCTCTATTTTCATCATTCAATAACTCAACCAACAATCACAAACATTTCTTAATGTGCACAGGCACAAAGCCCCAAAAGAAACAGTTCTTGACCTCAGGGAGACAATATACATACACACCTGTATATGTAAAGACTTAGTAAATTCAAAATAAATACTAGATAATTTTGGAGAGGAATAGATTAATAGCCAAGGAGATTAGAAAACACCTTATGTAGAAGATGATATTTGAGATTCTAAAGGGTGGAAGTGAAGAGGGAGTACATTTCACGCATGGGGGATGGCCTGTTCAAAGGCAAGAAGACGGGAAATGTAGTATTATATATGGGGAACAGTAATATGCCAGTTTGATTAGATTGTAGAGTAGATGAAGTATAGTAATATATAATAAATACTGGAAAGGTAGATTGAAGGATTTTAAATGACAAATTCATGATTTATAAAGCCGCTATGTGTATGTGTCTTTGTATTTATATGTTTCTGTGTGCATCAAGTTTGTGGAGTTGTAGAGAATGGGAGAGTGGGAATTGAGGATTGGCTGAACCAACTATGGCATATGCATGTAATGAAATATTATTGTGCTGTAAGAGAGGACATGAGGAATTTTTTAAATGGGGAAGACTTGTTTGAACTGACGTAGAAAATGGTATGTGGAACCAAGCGAACAGCACACATGATGATCTAAAGAGCACTAAATAAAATGATTCCAGAGACATCAAGATTCAAAGAAATGCTATGAACAATCTTGATCCCACAGACCTGGATATCTTCCCTTGTTAGAGAGGTGACCCGTTGCAAAACAAAGCAAGAATTGTCAGATAGCCTATTTGTCAATTTATCTTGCTTAATGGTACTTCTGTGTTTATAAGGGAGGGCACTATAGTGAAGAGATGTAATTAGTAAATAATTATATATGTACATACAACTAAAACTTTTTTTGAAAGAAAGTTTTTTCCCATGATGCTTCATTACAAGGGATCAGTAACTAGCCTTTTCCAATAATTACAATTTGGGTTCACATAACACCGTTCATCCAACATCACTTAAATCTTCATATTTTCCTGGGATTTCTCAAAGTCACAGCATGACTATGTTAGGTGGGTAGCCAGAAGAGAGAAAATAGAAAACCAAATAGCTCCCTTATAGAGAAGGTTTTATAATTAACTAAGTACTTCCTTCACAATAATCCTGGGATCTGGGTCATGAAACATTTTATGGATGAGGAAACCAAGGCTCAGAGAGGATGTGACTTACTCAAAGTCACTCAACTGAAAAATGGCAGAGCCTAGTCTTCTGACTTCAAGCCCAGTATCCTTTCTATTATGCCACATTGCCTCCATATTCAAGGTTTCTGATCAGAAATTAGGGGCAGAAAAGAGCCCAGGTGCCTCAGCTTCCCCAGACTGCCTTTTCTTTTCCAACTTTCTCATTCACCCCTATTCCTTTTGAGATGCTAGGTGGCCTTTGGCAAACTAAACTACTTAACCTTTAACATATGAATTAATATAATCTATAAAGGCTTCTAGGTTAAAATTTATTGTTTTAATTAACTGTCTTTCTCCTCCACCAATAATGAAGGATACATGTCCAATTGCATAGTCACTTTCTACTGGCAATAAAAATTGTTATGTGAGTAAACATACTTGTTTACATGTGTCATAGTGAGAATGTCTAAATCAGTAAGACCTGGGTTGAAGTTCAGCATTTGGCACATGCTGCCTGTGTGATGCTAGGTGATGGCTTCTTGGTGCTGTAGGTTATTCAATGAGACTATAAGTCACAGAGAAGGTGGCAACCTGGATGGTAGAGGCTGTTTCCTTATTCTAGAGTTCCCTTTGTTAATGAAACCACACATCCAGCTCCTACCCTTAGTCTATTCTTTCTTTCATCAGTCTTCTCTTCACTTATACAGGCACCACTTTGGATCTGGGCCTTATCATCTTTTACATGGATGATTGTAATAGCCTCCTACCTAGTTCCCCTTCTTGTGAACTTTACCCTATCCAGTCCTTACTACACACCATTAGAAAAATATGCTTCCTAAGGCAGAGATTTACCTATTATCCCTCCCTTGCTCAAAAGTCTTCAATGATTTCTTATTTAATAAGACTATGGACTTAATCTCTCAAGCCCACATGCACACTAAGAGGCTGGATTTCCTCATCTAGGCTGGCTACATGTCCCCCTCAGGGTTCTAGAAGTACTCCTGAGGGTTGAGCTATAGCTCTAATGATATGTCCCCATTATGGTGGGTTCTCTCCAGAGTAATTCACCATTTGTATCTTCTTTCTATCATTGATACCCTCCAGCAATTAGTGCCCTAGTATCATTTAACCACTTTAAACCATTCAGCTTTTGTAAAGGGATATTTCCTAGGAAGATACAAAAGCAGGACTTATAAAGCATTCCCCCCTCCCAATACCTGAGGGTGTTCTCTCCTATATTACTCCAGTCCCTGGGAGAGTGGTCTCCAACTTAAGGCAATTTCTAAAAAAGTATTCATCCCAACAAGTTTACTTTGGAATGCAACAGGACCAATGGACAAGTTCCTGTAGGACTTAGCATCTTGGCTGTGGGGTTAATCCATTGCTATGCTAGTTACCAGCTAATCATTGGGGCTGTACTGGTGGACTGACAATTCTTTCCTGGACTCTATCTCTGACCCAACCTGTAACAAGGTTGCAGCACTGTTTGCTGCTCCTTTGCCTTAGAGCATGAAAGAATAGACACAGTAGACAAGCAATAGCAAGACCATGCACTCTCAGGCCACATGGTGGTGGTCTAGGTGAGGAAATTCAGGCCTGGGCCCCTCTCTCCACCATAAGGCTTACAGATACACTTGCCTCCTCACTCGTTTGTAGCCAAGTAGTAAAGTGAAACCTCCTAGTCTAGTAAGAGTGTTTTGAATGCATTCTTAGATCCAGCTCAGCCACTATTCAAATGGCTCCTCTTATTTACATGGTAAACATATTGAAAACTTTGAGCATACTCAAAGCTTTGTGGGGATTGTGTCAGCAAGGCATGCTCCACATGCTTATACAGAAGGGGCTTACTGGCCAGGCTCCTGCTCGTAGTGTCAAAAATAAAATACAGTCTTCTTAGCTTGGCTTCTAAGATCCTCCACAGTGTTCCTCCAGCCAGCTTTTCTAGTCACAGATCACAGCAGTCCTTTTCACACACTCTATTCTTGCCAAACAACTAGATTGATTTTTCTTTTCTCTCTCCTTACCATAACTCTCCTTCATATGTGTGCACAAGTTGTCCACTCTATCTAGAAAGCACTGTCTCTTAATTTCTGTTTATTGAAATCCTCATTAAGCTTAGTGCAACCTTTTCCATGAAACCTTTGCTAATTTCCCTCAGGTCTAAGTATTCTCTCTCTTTCCTCAAGTATTCCTGGTCCTGTTTGATCTCTTCTCTTGCCCTCTTTGGTTCCTACCACGCATGATACTTACCTGTGCACATGTATTAGAAAGTAAGTTCCCAGTAGAGTGTAATCTCCTTGAGGGCAGCAGCTATATCCTTTTTTGTCTGTGAATCTTTAATTAGCACAAAATTCCATACATACATTCTGATACACTGATGTATTTATAATCTCATCGACATTCATATTCCCTTCAATGATGCAGATCACAAACAATTCATGTCTGGCTACCCTGAGGAATTAATGTTTGCAAATGCTTAATGCTGGTCGAATTGAATGGGACATCTGAAAGACATGCCAAGCCTGACACACAGTCTGCTCTGTCCCTTTAGTTCTTTCTCAGCTTACCAGGTGGTAGACCAGGCAGAGAGTGACTACATCTGCTTATGACTTTGGGTGTTCTCTCTTCTTGTGTCTATATCTGGTTTTTGCTTTGGTCCAGACTATGCCACTTTTTCCTGCTTTGTGGTGGAATGGATGACAGGGAATATAAGTGGGAGAATAAAAGTTTTCAAAAGGCAGTCAATACTCCCTTTGCAACACAGTGTCAGTTGCCATTCTCACTGCTTGTTTCCTCCCACATTTTGTGAGAGAGTCTGTCAAAGAATGTCAGGATACATCCTCTCTTTCTCTTTCTCTTCACCCCTCCTTTTTTCTTTTTTTTTTCTCCTCTTTTCATTTCTGTCTCAGTGTCATCCCTTCAAAGTACACTACCTGTAAAATATTGATTCCCAGCAGGCTGAACCTGCCAGGCTGAGATTTCTTTTCCACTGGCAGTCCTAATAAACTACCACAGACACTGTACACTTGCTACCAGCTTCCTCATCACATCCCGCACACATCACTCTGTCTCATGCAACATAATGAAACATGGGCCAGAGACACCTCAGAAGTAGAGAAACTGAATCACAAACGATGGGGACATCAAAGAATCAGAGAAGCCTGTAAGTTTGCAATGTGTACTTCCACAAATGGCACATGGTTTAGCAGCTTCCTTTCCCCCCACATATCAGGCTGGGAAACATAGACACACATATGCACACAAAGAGCTAAAATAACCAGGCCCCTGAAAGTAGGAATTTAACTTGTCTTCCTTTTCTCCTTTGCTTGCCATTCTCCTTGATCTAATGAGCTTGGCCCAAGGAAAGCATAGCTAGGAAATATACCACATTAAAAAGGCATGAGATCACAGTAAGCATTAGAGATGGGGTGCTTACTATCTGTGTGACCTTGGGCAAGTCGCTTAATCTTTTTGTTCCTCAGCTATCTCATCTCCAAAATGAGTGAAATAGATTCGATGTTACCTCAGTTCCCTTTCAGATTTATGAGCCCATGACGGATCCTTTTACTGAGTTGAAAGTCTGAGACTAAGTAAATGGTCCGATTCGGGTTCTTTCCCTTCCTTAACTTCACCTAGTCCATTCTCAGAGTTGAAAATAATGAATGAAATGCTTTGAATAAAAAATGAGAAAATTTTAAAAATACCGAAAGGCCTCTCAGCATCATTTTTTCTCTTGGTGAAAAGCAAAAAGGTCCCACCCTCTCACTGCTATCTAAAGCAGTTGTGAAAAGGGTTTTCTGCACTCCAGTGGTGTTTTTCTGTTTGGGAGGGAAAGTATTAAAAAGAAGAGTGGCCATCTCCAATCTGTAAATCAGGTAGCCAGAGTGACAGTTGCAGTGTTGTACATTCATTTTACTGTGACTTTGAGTGAGTTGGTGAAGGTGGTTATGGCATCCAGCAATGGATCTGTGAAGAGTTATGATTTTTCTCTACAATTTAGCTGCCAGGGGGATACTACCACTCAGCACACTCCAGGGAGCCCTTCCTTTTGCAGTACAGGGAAATTTACCCCTTGTGACCAACTGTTAAGCTTTCTTTGAAGCCCCTTTTGATTCGGATTTGGTTCACCTCATGGCGGCTCCAGAGTCAGCGGGGAAAAGGTTTACAATACGACATGCTTGCAATATGTATTTTTTTTTTGTGTGGGCTGTTAGAGAAATCACAGGTCTTTTATATTTGAATTCTTTTGCTTTTTGTCATGGGGGTATCCTCAGAGACCCTCTCAGTTCCTCGCTTTATATTCTTTCTCTTCTTCAATTCTCAAAGCCCCTGTACTGTAGCATACTTCTTTTTGATAAGGTGGGCTGGAGAAAGTTTCTTCTGAAGTTTGCCAAAGTCAGTGGCTTACTGACATGAGGGGAGGCAGCAGAAGGGAGGGAGCCATTCATGTTGTCCTTGGTTAGGAGCTGGTGTTTCCTTCATGGTTACTCAAACTCCTTCCATTTCCTGGAGTCATCAAAGGAAACTCCAGCCTCACAAGCTACCTGTGAACACACACTACCCCCACCAGGTCACTTTGGCTCTCATTTTTCATGGAACTATTTTATTTTTCCTCATACATAGATAATCTAAAGTATTGCTTTTATTCTCTTGTAACCTCAGAGCATCCCGGGAGTTTAACACAGAGCTATGCATCTTGGGATATCTGATGGACCCAGTAGGAGATCTGAATATTTAGAGGATTACACCTAAGGAAAATGGTGAGAGTTGTAGCTGAGATGCCAATAGAAATACTTTTTGTAGCAGCTAAGAACTAGAAACAAGCTAGGTGGCCATCAACTGGGGAATGGCTAAATTGGTGTATTTTAATATAATGGCTATTTCTATGCTGTAAGAAATGATGAATATGAAGAATTCAGTAAGGCTCAAGAAATCATATGAACTGATGCAAAATGAAGTAATCATAATTAGGAAAACAATATGTATTCTGACTTTAGCAATGTAAGTGGAAAAAAGAACAATAAAAAAGGAAAGAATGCTGATTAATTATAATGATCAAACTTGAACATGAAAAAGAAATGAGAAAATGCATCTTCCTCTCTTCTTTGCAGAGGTGAGGGTCTATGAGTATGGAACATTGCATATGTTCTCAGACATGCTTGATGAGTTGGTTAGTTTTGCTGAGTGGTTTTCTTTAAATTTTTTTTATTCTTTGCTATAAGGAATGTTTTCTAGGTAGGGAAAAAGTTAGGAAAATTTTTGAAAATGTGGGAGCAGTTTGGTGTCATTCTACAGGCCTGTAATCCCAGCCAGAGGAGGTTGAAGTTGGTAGCTCACAAGGTCAAGAATTCTGAGTTTCAGGGGCTAGGTAATCAGATGTCTGCACTAAGTTAGGAATCAATATGCTGGATCTTCTGGAATGGGAGGCCACCAAATTGTATAAGAAAGAGCACATCAGCCCAGGTCAGAAATTGAACAGGTTAAAGTTCCTGTGCTAACCAGTAGTGGGATTGGGCCTCTTAGCTTCCCTTGTACTTCCAGCTTAGGTGAAATGGTGAGACTCACACACAAAAAAAGGAAAAAATGCAGGTAATATAAATAAAATCTAATGATAAGTTAAAGAAATAGGTGAGGGAGAAATCTTATCACTCAAGTCAAATAAGAATGTTGCTAAAGAGCATATCTTTGGTGTTAAGGAGGTGAAAGGATTGTAAAGGAAGACAGCTTGGATATTGTCTCTTCCAATACCAAGGTGAAGGAATACTGAAGGGTGAGGGTTCTCTGAGAGGTAATCCTGTGAAACTGAAGATTCCCAAAGGCTCATGGAGAGGATAGTACAGCATGGAAAGTAAGGACAAAAACCCTAAAAAATCTGAACACATTCGTGCTCACCAGTAAAGCAATCATATTTATCAACAATATAATCACATCTGGTCACAATCTCTTCAATAGCCTAAAGAAGCCCATCACTAATCCTGGGGGAGGGGTGCATTTTATTTTAGTTTAATTCTATATTTTCTTCACCTGATTTCTATTATGGCTGTTTTCTTTTTTTTTCTTCTTCTGGTCCCAGGCTTTGGGATCCTGCTTCAGTTTAAGGTCAGAAAACTAAGAGTATTGTTGGGACCTGCAAAGAGGGGTATTTTTTTTTAAATGGAGTGGACTAACTCAAGAATAGTAGACTCCCTATCACTGGAGGTCTTCAAATGAAAAATGGATGCATATTTGTTAGAGATGTTGTGGAGAAGATTACTATTCAGGTCCAAGTTGGATAAGATGACCTTTGAGGTTTTTTCCAATTTTGAAAGTCAATGATACTATAATGAACGGGAAGGCAATTTGGAAGTTTCAAATTACCGTAATTGGCCAGTTTTATTTAAACCATGCCAGGTGTGATCTGATTTTATGAGAGTGAAAAATCAGGTTTTAAGGAAGAAAAATATATTTATACAAGAAAGATGGACTATGACAGGCTCATCCAGAAGAAGAGGATCAGATGAAGACCTCTAGGAGATTTGGTATGTAAAGAATAGTTGAAAGAACTAAGGTTGCTTGATCTTGGGAGTGGGTGGGAAACAATTGCTGTCTTCAAATATATGAAGAGTTTAGGGAAAGGATTGGATTTTTTTTAGTGATTATTTTGGAGAGCAAAGAGATAGCATATCCTAGTTATGAAGGTAGGGCATAAAAGGATGCTGAAGGGAAGGAAGTAGGTGTTGGATTGACATGAGAAAGAACTTTTAAGACTTAACTGCCCTAAAATGAGAAGGATTGACACGTAACCTAGTAAGTGTCCTGTCACTGAAAGTGTTCAGAGTTTATATAACCACCTGCCATGGATATTGTCAGTGAATCTGTACAATATTAGGCATCTCCAATATCCTTTCCATCTTTGATATTTTATGCCTCTAAAATGTTCTAAACACGAAAAATGTTCTAAAAATTATTCATTGAATGAAAGCAATGTTATTTTAAAAATTTATTTTTCAGCTAACAAACATTTATTTTCTCTCTCTTCCACTTCTCTCCCCATTGAAAAAGAAATAATAATAAATATTCATAGTCAAGCAAAACAAATTCTCACACTGGCCACGTCTAAATGTTCATGTCTCATTCTGTGTTTTGAATCCCGCACCTCTCTGTTAGGAGGTAGGTAGCATGCATCAGCATTGGTACCCTGGAATCATGGTTGAATCATTGCATTGATCAGAATTCTTTTGAAATTGTATGTCTTTACAATGTTGTAGTTATAGTAGAAATTGTTCTTCTGATTCTTTCACTTTGTTCTGCATCAGTTCATGAAAGTTTCCCTAGGTTTCTCTGATATCAACTCTTGTAATTTTTAGGGCACAATACTATACAAGAGAAACATTTTATATGTTCAGATAAAAGAGAATGGAAGCTGACCATGGGCAAGTTGGACCTATGAAAACTAGAGTTTCATATAATGAAAGTAGGGGGAATCCTGAATGAGCTTTTCTGTTTGTTATCTGAGGAAAGCATACAAATTAGCTGGTTAGATAACTACTCCATTGTTCTCCCCTCTCTCTCCTTCCTCCTTCCCCCACAAAAGTCATAGGGGATTTGCAGACCAGATTAAGGGAAAATGAATCTATTCTGGTTAACTAAACTTGATAAAAGTTTCAGCTTCTATTGGCAGGATTTAAGTAAAGCAGGCAAAAACAGCATGTAGGATATTCTTCTTATTTTCTGTCCCCAAATATAGTGACATTTCTTTTTGCACTAACATCTGTCAAAAAGAAAAATGCTAGGTGTTAAATAGCAGTATTGATGTAGTCTTTTTATTATTAATATTGAGACAGTACATACAGTTTCTGCCATACTACTTAGGAAATTGCTTGGATAACAGAAGTCCTTTTACTCCATGAGACAACACAGACAAGGGTATATGACTCACAGGGAAGATTAGGTTAATGGCCAACATCAGCAATAGGAAACAAGAACAAGTCAAGATATCATCCTGTGTGTATGTGTGCGTGTGTGTGTGTGTGTGTGTGTGTGTGGGTGGGTGTGTGTGTATGTATGTGTGTTGGGGGGAGAAGACGGAGGGTAAGGAGAGTAATGAATAAGCGAAGAAAGCAAGGTGAAAACATTGTGAGAAAAGAGGATGAAGAATTAATATCATTAGCTTATTAGCTCATATTTCCACATCTTCAAAATGAGGGGGTTGACTAGGTGATCTTGTAAAGTCATTTTTGGCTGAAAATTTCTACGGTAGCTTCTCTTGCTAGAATCAAAGAATCTTATAGTTGTAAGTGATCTCAGAAGTAATATGATCCAACCTGTAAATAAAGCATAAAATCCATCCACAACACTGTCCCAACACATGGTCAAAAATAGGTAATTTAAAATGAATCTAGAGTTTCTCCTCATCTTCTAATCTATCTTGTTCAAAGCCATCAAAGCTTTGCTGAAATCCAATTTGTCACATGGTAGAGTAAACTCACTATCTAGGAGCATCATTAAGGAGAACCAGTTTAAGATGACAAAGCTGGAGCCTATGACCTACAGATCTTGTTACACATTTGAATCAAACTTTGGTCAGGAAGTGGTTCATCTTTTTCTTGTGATTCCCTTTCTACTCACATCACTAAGTTCCTGAAATTTCTGATAAAATTATAAATCTCAGAAATAATTTTCAAATCCCATAATTTTCACTAAGAAAATGTTAAAAAAATTTTGTGATTAGCTTGAATGCATTTTTTGAGAATGCAATCCAGTCAAACAGTTATGGAAGGGGCACTGGACTTGAAATCAAGAGAACTAGGTTTAAGTCCAAACACTGCCATTTATTGCCTATATTACCATAGACAAGTCATATAAGCATTCCAAATCCTAGTTTTCAGATCTGTAAAAGGAGGTGGGAGGTTATTTGCATTTCCTACTTCATAGGATCATTGAGAGGAAAGCAGTTTATGTACTGTAATGAGCTGTATAAATATGAAATATTATTGTTTATTTTTTCTTTTAAAATAGTTTGAATATAAATGTTCCTGAAATAAAGTGCCATCCTAACATTCTTTTGTAGGTATTGTTCTGTGAACTTTTACCCAAGTGGATAAAGCAACTGCTTTTTGTAATTAAATATATACGAGAATATAAGCTCATTATCTGTAGGTTCAGTGAATACATTTCTTTGGGACAACAGTGGTGACAGTACCTTGTACTGATCCCACATGATTTTGATTTCTTCCACTAGGACTCTATATTTTAAAGTTTTTCATGGAGATTTCGACTAATTGCTATGATGAAATACACTTTTGTGTCATTATAATAATTATTATTGATTTTCAAACCTATGATTTCATATGTTTAGGGAACTCCCAGTATGAAAACTTCATCCCTCCACCAATGCATGTCAATAACTTTTCTGTAGATTATCATTTTAGAGAGTTATCTAGGGGCACTGAAATTTAAGTGACATGCCCATGATCACAGACCTAGTATGTGTTAGAGATAGGACTCAAATTTAGGTCTTTCTGATTCCATGCTGGGTTTCTATTCATTATATCACATATTTTACTTTTCCATATTTCTATACTTTTTTGTATACTACTCATCTTCTGGGCAAGTAAATATTGAGATAACATCTCCTTTAAACCTATCATGTGATCTTGGAATGGTTACTTGGATTGGCAATACAATTTCTAAATCATGTCTTCAACATCTGGATACCTCATTAACATTTGTGGTCTTCTAATAATATTTTAAAATGTCCTTATCTTCCTTTGCCAAATGGTGAGTCCAAATGTTGAATTTCTATTATTTATTCATTGGAATTATTTCCATTCTATGATCTAATACAACTAATAATTTCATCATGTAGTAGTATAAATCATATTTCTCTCTGTATTTGTAAATGATTTATCACTTCACACTGCCCACTCATTTTATTTATTGGGATCTTGGGGGTGTTCAGGGTAGCTAGCACCTCTGGTGTGAAACATTACTAAGCAGTTTTCAGGGTTGCTCATATACCTTTGGTGTCTACCTGGCACTCAACTCTCACCTGTGGCTCCAAGAAGCTGGAGCATGTGCAGCAGCTACACCCCAGTAAACCATCTTGGCAGACAGGTTAAACCAAGTTGAGGGTAACCAACAGACCTCAAACCCATTGGAGAACTAGGGAGGTGTCTACTTCAAGCTTGTGAAGACCTCCCCTGGAAGAATAGGCAGATGAGAGCAATTTGTTACAACAGCCATGAAGGTAGAAGAAGCAGGCTCTGCAGAGTGCTTAGAGTTTTGTCAGACATCAAAAATGTCAAGGTCATCCACTGCATCCTGGGCCATTGCCAATGATCTTGACTTTTGTCTTGTCACTGGACTTCAATGACTCTGGAAGAGAGAATGAGGCTGATGACTTTGCACAACTCTGCCTCATTTAAATACAATTCACCCACAAGTCAGGATTTCACCCTGTCATTGGTTCTCTTTGAAAACAAAAGGCCAACAATAGCTCAAAAACTGATGAGTTCTTAAGAGGCTTATCCTACCTCCTCCATCCAAAGGCTTCCCCATATTCTGGGGTCTCCGTCTCTCTACATAACAGTGCCAGTTAATTGCTTCATCATTCCAGATGGTATCCTGGAGGCACAAGAATTTGACATTTTAGGAAACCTCATAAACTTGCAATCTATGAAAATTTCAGGAAGTGGAAGAATCTGGTTCAAAAACAAATCAGTCTAAGTCCTTTAAAGGCTCACAAAGTATCTCCAGGAAATGTTCAGGTGGGACATCATGTAACTTAGAGCAAGTGTTATTAATCTTTTTCTGTCCCATGAACCAGTTTATAAGTCTGGTGAAGCCTATGGAAGCTTTCTTAGAATAATGTTTTTAAATAATTGAGGAAAATGCTAAATTTCAGTTAGAGATTGGTGAAAATAAAGATGTAATTTTTTTTCCCATCCAAGTTCATGGACTTCTTGGGGATCTGTGAATTCCAGGTTAAGAAACCCTGTCTTAGTATATAAGATTCTTTTAAAAATAATGCCTTTGATGGGATATTATAAAATGATGGAGACATGTCTAGAAGGTATTTGGATGATAATAATAGCTCAGATTCATATAACATTTTCTGAAATGTTTTTTTCCACAACAATCTCATTATACCTAATAAATAAAAATAAATAATAATAATAAAATAAATAAAATAAATCTGTAGCACAAATTTTATCATTGCTAAGTTACAGATGAAGAACCTACTGCTCAGAGAAGCTAAGTAACCTTCATATAGTCAGATCCATAACCAATATTTCTGGTGGCCAGGCTAAACTCAGTCGAGTGGGGTGGGTGGATATGATGGGCAGATGGTTCTTCTCATTTAGAGTTAGTCACATTGGGGGAGATGTAGGCAGTCCTCTCAGCCCTACCTTCAGGAGTAGCAGCCTGCAACGGGAAAGAAAGTAGAAGTGGTTGTATTGTGTTGAGATTATGGGTCAGAGATGGCAGAGCACTTCAGGCAGAGGGTCAGAGAACTACTCTGGGGAAGAAGTGTACCGCCGTGAATACTGGCACCTTGCAACAAAGCTCTAATTGCCCTGTTCTAGCTATGGCTTGGTCTATAGATTCTATAACTAAAAAGTAGCAGATCCAGGCTTTGAACTTAAGTCTTCTGATTACCAACCCAGTGCTTTTTTCACTATTCCATGCTACAGTCGTCCAGACCATTTTCCAAAGTCACTTCCTCATTCTCCTTGACCTCTTTACATCATTTGACACTGCTGATTGCTCCCTCCTTATCTGTATCTTTTTACTATAAGAGAGGCAATACATCATAGTGGATAGAGAAGTTGCCTCAGAGTCAGGAATATTGGGGTTCAAACCCTACCTCTAAAACATATTGGCTGTGAGAACCTGACCAAGTTGCTTAACTTCTCTATGCCCCACATAACTCTCTAAGGCTATAAGTTGTAGAGAAGGTACCAATATCCAAACTCTAGATGGGGTTTCTTCATGAAGAGTTCTATACAACAATGAAACTAGGCATAGTCTCCCTAGTCCCTCATTGTCTGCACTTATAATACCATATGTGACCATCATTCATATGCCTGTCTTATCTTCCTCAACTGATAGATTCATGAAAGCAGAGATCACGACTTATCTAAATTTCCTAAATTTATCCTCCAGGCACTGGTACAATGGTCTTTATACAATAGGGAGTTACTAGAATGGAATGGTTGGACTAGATGACCTCTGAGAATCTGTGATTCAGTGAATGACTATAGAACTCTCTATCTCCCTAAATAACTGGGATTCCTCAGGTGAGAGCTCTGGCTGTTTAAGTAGCTTCATAACTCATAAAATTTTTTTTGGTCTTGGAGTGATCTTAGAGATTATATAATTTTATCAATTCATTTTACAGATGAGGAAACTGAGGCCTAGAGAAGTCAAATGACCTGCTGAAGATCATATGTTCGTGGCAGAACTGGGCTTAGAACCCAGATCTCCTAACTCCCAAATGCAAAGCTTCCTCCTCTCTGCTGCCAAAAGAGTTCAGAGCACCTGATACTTCCCCAAACTTTCTCTGGGCTATTCCTAATCTTTGAGAAATCTGAGGAAAGGTATTGTCACTTTTAGTACTTGCTCCATTTAGCATCTTGTTCATCAATCGATGAATCAATATGCATTTTTAAGCGCCTATTGTGTGCCAGGCATTAGGCTAATTCATGGGAGAAATTATTAAATTATGCTAACATTTTCATTATGGCAATTCAGTATATTGAATTATACCAATATTTTTGTGGTTAAATGTTAAAATAAGCTAATTATTCATGTTGGAAAGAACAAATATTGCCTCTTGGAAGTCATCACTAAGCATTTTCATAGACCTTTTTGTAGGTTTTCATCTTTCCTTTTGATTTTCTTTATTAGTTATAAAGATGGAGGGTTATTGAAGAGTGACTAGTTGTGCAGTGAATTTAGAGATTTGTGAAGGATGTACATCTGAGCTGTGTGAAGCATCCCACGGATGTTCGGACGTATCCTTTCTGAGTTGAATCTATCTGGTTTCTGGTAGTTCTTAATGAGAGAGGCACTGAAACTCAGCTCCAACGTCAAGGTGAGTTCCTGCTGAGAAAATGACACCAAGAAAGAAAAGCTCCTTTTTGGGACTGAGCTTGAATACTAATAATAATAATAAAAGACCGATAATTGGATTTCCTTAAAGACTGGGAACACTAACATCCTTATAACTTTTCACATGGAAAGAAAGTCCTTTTGAATTCTATTAACTTCCCAGCCTCCATTTTTTAGAAAGTCAGATTATGCGGCTTCTGAAAGACACCAGGAACAGTGAGATGAGCAATATTTGCATTCACCAATTATTCTGCGTTGGCGCATTGTCATCTTTTGTAAGAATATCACAACTTTTTCAAAAAGAGCACTTTGAAGCTCAAGAATTACATTTAATCTTGTGTGTTTTTTCTTCTTCAACTCATTCTGAATGCTTACTTTGACAATTCAAAGGGAGATTCCTTTGCCCTTTAGCCCGAGACTGCCCACTTCAGATAACTACATTCCAATCAAGGGCATTCTCTTTCTTTCATCTTCAACCTCATAGGAACAATGGTGCACCTCCGTGCCTCCAGGACTTATATTAAGCGTCCATTTCTGTCAGGAGAGGAACAAGACTCTACTTGCATAGGAAATAGATTTTAGTGATAGATGCCTATTTCAGCCCAAGGGAATAAAATAGTGGGATTGGTGGAGATGTGGAGTTGAGGGTGGGCGTTTCTGATATAGGAAATGGCATGAGCAAAAAGCATGGAGGTCAGAAGTTCAAGGATGTATTCAGGGAATGGCGAGTCATCCAAACTGGTGGGCAGGTAAGATACTTTTGGTGATCTCCTATGTCTGATGAGTTCAGTTATGATCTCTACACAGATGACTCCCAAATCCGTACATCGAGCTCTAGTCCCAGTCTTTGAACTTCAGTTTCTTATTGCCAGCAGTCTGTTGGACTTCTCCACCTGGATGTCCCATTGGCATCTCAAGTTAAACATACTTAGAGTAGAAGTTATATTTTCTCCCAAACTCATTCCTTCTTCAAATTTTTCTATTTCTGTTGAAGGTACCACCATCATTTTAGTTACTTAGGCTCACAGACCCAGGAATCATCCTTAGACTATTCCCTGTTTGTTCCATTTACCATATTCAAACAGTTGCCAAGTCTTACTGAATCTACTTCCACAGTACCTCTAGAAATGTCCTCTTTTTCAACTCACAAAGATAATTATCTTAGTTTAGGCCCCCATCTTCTCTTGTCTGGAATATTACAACTGCCTCTTAAATATTCTTTCTGCTTCCAGCCTCTCCCTCCTCCAATTCATCTTCCGAATAGTTGTCAAAACTATGTTTCAAAGGCATAGATCTAGTCATGTCATTTCATTGCTCAAAAATTATCCATGGCTCCCTATTGTCTCTAGGATAAAATACAAACTCCTCAGCCTAGCAGTTAAAGCTGTTCATAGTCTGCTTCCCACCTACATTTCCACACTTGTTTCACATTACTCCTTTTTATACACTCTTAAGTTGAATGAATTAAAAACACTTGTATAACAAAACACATTTGGTGTCTGCCAAGCACTGAACTAAGTCTTGGTGATACAAATGGGAAAGCAAGATAGCCCTTACCTTCCAGGAGCTTACATTTTAATAGGGGAGCTAGAGTTGGAATGAAGTGTGAACAGCAGAGAATATACAAGTCAAGAACATGTTACATCATGTAACAAGGTCTCTGCCACCTCTTTTACAACAACTTGCTTTACAACAATGATTGTCCCATAAAAACATAGATGGAACTTGCTAGAAGAGTATGGAAGAAGCCAGAAAACCTTCACTTTATTAAATTCTTAATCTAGACAGAGGAATCCTCCATTTCTATGTAATGACCAGATAATTCAAATCTCATTGATGAAGAAAAAGGGCCAAGTAAATACAGAAATATCCAGAAAACTTCCTTTCTAAATTTTTAATGGTGAAATACATTGATTTTGTGTTATTCACTTTATGTGGCACATAACTCTGATGAGCAAAAATGCTTTACAATGGAAATTTACATTTTCTTTGGGGGTAAAATAGGAAAAATAGTCAATTTTGAAAAAGATTATGAAAGCTTGGCACTTACTGACACAGGGAATTACAAGTACTTCATAAAGTGACATCAAATATATATTTGTATTTACTCTGCCTGTCACCCCTGGGGGAAATGTGTGACAGCAAACAGGGTTTATCAATAAGTTTTTTCTCTTTCAGAAGGAAACCTGGACTGGGCTAAAAAGAAATGACAAAAGTAGCAATTAATTTGAATTGGCTGATGTTGATCCAGTTGTCAAATATGGGCATTCTACTAGATTCCTGAGTTCTATAGGTGGGTGTTTGAATGAATACAGTGGCTAGCAAACAAATTAGACAACAATACTTTTTTTCCTTCCCTCCTTCCTTCCTTCCTTCCTTCCTTCCTTCCTTCCTTCCTTCCTTCCTTCCTTCCGTCCTTCCTTCCTCCCTCCCTTCCTCCCTCCCTTCCTTCCTTCCTTCCTTCCTTCCTTCCTTCCTTCCTTCCTTCCTTCCTTCCTTCCTTCCTCCTTTTTTGTCCTTCCTTCCCCTCCCTTGCCCCTCTGTCTTCTTTCTCTCTTTTATAGTTCTTGCTCTGACAAAATAGTGGAAAGCAATCCATTTCTTACTTTTCATTTTTGTCCTACCTTATCCTCCACCCTAAGTATAGAAAAATAATTATTTGAGTAGTTTCTGATTTACTTTTCAACTTTACTGGTGGATTGTTTCCTTAAATTTCTGCAATATCCAACCTCTAACGATTATTTCAAACATCCTAGGATTTTTGTAACCCCATTTTATTGTTAAATATATCTGAGTTCTTGCCTATGCACAATATATGTGAGTAATCTGTGCAATTTGCAGCTTTGAAAAGAAGCACAAAACATGGACTTAACTAGGAATCTTAAAAATAAAAATGTCCCCCCTTTTCCCCTTAGGAGATTATAGTAATTGTGTTTATAAAGGTGCCCCAAAAAACCAGATGCGTGAATAATTTGTTCCTCCCCTGACCTCTTTATTTCTGTTACTGGCTCCACTATTCTCCTAATGCTGGTGTTGAGGTGCTATGTAGCCTATTTCCACACAGTAAAGGGAGAAGTGGGTTACTACCTTAGCTTGACAGCCCAAGGAGCCATATTTAGTTCTTTTGTGATGTAAACTCCAGCTAGATATTGATTAATACATTGATCCCAGACAACTCCAAAGGATTCATGATGAAAAATGCTATCTACCACTAGAGAGAGAGCTGTTGAAGTCTGAGTACAGATGGAAGTATAATTTTATCACTTTATTTTTCTTGCTTTTTTTGCAACATGGCTTATATGGAAATATGTTTTGCATGCTTTCACATGTATAATTGATACCAAATTGCTTGCCTTCTAAATGGGTAGGAGAAGGGAGAAAATTTGGAAATCAAAATAAAAAAAGAATGTTAAAAAATTACTTTAAAAAAAACAGTGAAAAAGTAAACCCCAGCTAGCCAAATCCATCCGGTTAACTAAAAAAACCCTTAGTCATCTAAATTTCTCCTCTTCTTTCTTTTAGACTCTAATTTGTATCTGAGTTAAGGTCAAAACATTTCTTAAAATTATCATCATACCCCTGGACTAAGCAGGTTGTTTTTTTGAGATTCCACTTAGCAAAAGTGCAAAGGAGCTGGTTGAAGCTGGAATGAGGGGATTTCAAGAATCCCAACCCCCATTATGCCTCTCATGTTTTCTGCAAATCAGATGGGCTAGGCCAGGTGGAAAAGCTTATGAAAGAGTTGGTGACCTTTTCCTGACTTTCCCACAAGCAAATAAAATTGCTATCTTTTCCACAAGAATAGCATGGGAGAATCTGTCCCAAAGACATGGAATAAAAAATGTTGCTACTATAACTTTGCTAATTATCTCATAGTTTGGCAGAGTAGAGGTTCTAGTACAGATAGCAGTGCCACTATTTGTGGCATTAGGACCTCAGAAGTTCTTATGGATTTCTGGATTAAGCCTGGGATCAAATATTTGAGTTCAGTTGGCCAACTATAGCAGTCTATAACAAAGACATATCTAATGAGAAAACTACATTTCCCATAAGGCTCTGGGCCTCAAGGATGAGCTCAATTGAAGTTCCTAAGGATTTCAATTCCCATGAAACTGTGTGCCTGGAATCAGGATCATTGTATCTACTAGGTCTTGATGAGTGTGAATGTCCTATAAAACAATCTCATTATTTGAATTCACACTATTCAAAGTTATAATTATATGTAAAATATGGTAATTGGTTCCAGCCCAATAGATTTATGTAATGAAAATTCAAATAATGTGACCACATCACAGGAATCATTATTCTCACTAATCGGGAAATAGCTAGACTGTTAGGAAGATAGTGTAAAGGAGACTTTCTGCCAGGGCTTCAGTCCCACAGAGAGAGATACACGGAATAGACCATGTGGAGAGATCTGAGGGACATTGAAGATTACAATGGTAGAATCTAGGAACTCAGCATTCCCAGAGAGTTTCTGAGGATCCATGGAACAAGGAGAGAAGACTTCTGAGTTGTAGTAAAGCTGGGAAGACAACCTGACTATCCAAGCAGGACTGCAAATATTTTACTGGGTGGATTATGCAACAGAGATCCAGTGATGGTTTAGATGATGTTTTTTTTTTTTTTCCTGTGGTCCATGACTATGTTGAAAGATATGAGGATTGCCTTAATCTGCCATGGAAATATTCAGAAACTTGGGAGTTGCCAAGTAAATATAAACGACAAATCAGTTGTAGCTAAACCAAAGATATTGCCTCTCTTCGCAAGCAGAAATCTGGGCATTGAATGAAGAGAAGCTGTACAATCAACGATCTACCAGGGGTGGGGAACCTGCAGCCTCAAGGCCACACATAGCCCTCTAGGTCCTTAAGTGCAGCCCTTTAACTGAATCCAAACTTCACAGGACAAATCCCCTTAATAAAAGAATTTGTTCTGTGAAGTCTGGATTCAGTCAAAGGGCTGCACTTGAGGACCTAGAGGACTGCAAGAAAAGTATCCACTACACACAGCTGCCTTTCACCTGATTGATTGTTTTTTTCTGTTGAATCAATTAGTTATGTGACCAAATTGACTGAATCCACCATTTATTTTGACCTTGAAAAACCATGGCCTTCACTTATATTACCCAGTGCAAGTATTATCCAATGCCACATGCCAATTAGTAGACTATTACATTTAAAATTCTACATTTATTTCAAATAACTAAGCAGAGGTTATAGAAGACAGTGATTTCTTGACATATGTAGACTACTTGGCATCATCTTAAGTATTTCAATAAGATGATTAAAATATTCAAAATTATTTTCTCGCTCTTCCACCTCCATTCTATCTCCCATGGCACAGGGCAGGCAGAAGTGTTGAAGCATATTTTGATCTATGTTTTAAGAGACGTAACATGACACTTTGAACTTTCTCCTCTCTTCATCACTTCATTGCCTTCCACTTCTCTCTTTTTACCAAATCTTTCTGACAAACAAGTCATTCTTCTAGTTTCCAAAGCCTGATCCTTACTCTGTCCTTGAAAGCATACTCTGACCCTGACACTTTCTGTCAAGATTTCATTTGGGTCCAGCTTTTAGAGTGAATCACTGTATACCTGCTCTTGTCAGAGCCGGAAAAAATATCCTTGAAGACCTTTATATTATTCTAGTTTAAATGACTATCAAGACTGTACACTAAGGAGACTTGACCAAGAAGTTCTTTCTGTCTTTAAGTACCTTCATTCTCTATAAAAATGACTTAAGTTTTTTCATCCTGTAAAATTCAGCTTGAAAACTATTGTCTAAAAAAAATCTAGTATAAATGCTAGTAAGCATGGCATCCAGCTAATTAATAATTTCAGACAATGACAAATAGTCAAGATTTCCTGGCTGGAAGCATAAAACTATTTAATGGAAGAGCCATTTCAAGAGGTATAGGATATGCAGAATCTGGATTTGATTGTATTTGCTTGGTTTGGTATTTAAGGTGAAAATAGTCCCCAGTAACCACTGGCAATTACAAATTTTCTAAGAAAAAAGGAAATTCTTAACTGACCTTGGGATAAGTAATTTAACTTCCCTAGGTCTCAGTTTCTTCATCTGAAAAATGAGTAGGTTGAACTAAATGGCTTTTAGGGTACCTTATTAGTCTAAATCTAGAATCATGCCATCCTATCAACTTGAGATGAGAGACTCTGATATAGGAATTTAACAAGAGCTTAATAATGCTTGAATACTCTGAGCCAGTGGTGTATGCAAGAATTCTAGGCCCCTAAACCAAAATGTTAGAAGAGATCATCTTATGTCTTTTTAATTGCAAACAAATAGAATAGCCCTCCTGCTACTGAAGGGGCTAATTGAACAGTAGTTAGGCTGTGAAGATAGCAGGATGTGGCCAGAGATTGAGGTCCCTTCTCTTCGGCCAAATCCAGCATTTTTTCCTTTGTATTTTGTATTTTCCACACGCAGGCCAGATATAATTAACCAATCAACAACTACTGACTTTTTAAAAAATTGATTTTAATTGATATATTTTATTTTTACATTGCTTAGATTTCTCTTTATGTCCCTCCCTTTTTCTCCTCTCAGATAATCATCCTTTATAACTAATTATGTTTAAAGAAAAAGAGGAGGAAGAGGAAAAAAATTCAGCAAGATTAATCAATACATTAAAAACTCTGATATTATATGCAATGTTCAAGATCTGTGTATCCCTATACCTTTACAAAAGAGTTTAAAGAGGTTATGTTCTCATAAATTCTCTTTTGGGCCAAGCTCATTCTTTATAATTTTGCAACATTTATTTACAATTATTTCATAGTGGTTCTTTCCACTTACGTGGCTGTGGTCATTGTCTATTCTGCTTCTTGGCTCTGCTTACTTCGTATCAGTTATTTAAGTCTATTCACGCTTCTTTTTTTTAATGATATTTGTCATTTCTTAAGCACAGTAAATATTCTATTATATTCATGTCCCAGGATTCATTTATCCATTTCCCTCAAGAAATACTTATTATGAGTTCAAACCTGACCTCAGATACTTACTAGCTGTGTGACCCTGGGCGAGTCACTTAACTTCTGTTTGTGTCAATTTCCTCAACTATAAAATGCAGATAATAACTGTATCAACTCTCAGGATTGTTGTAAGGATTAAATGAGATAGTATTTGTAAATCACTTAGCTCAGTGCCTGGTATATAGTAGGCACTATATAAATGTTTATTCCCTTCCCTAAATGCCTACTATGTGCTAAGCGTTGTGCTAGGTACGTGGGGTTAGAATGGCAAAAAAAGCCCTCTAGGAGCTTACCTTATATTTAAGTACCTTGTATTTATTTGTATTTATTCTTTTCATTATGCATATGTACACAAGTAAACAGACACGTGTGTATATACATACACACATACATATATGTATATATGTATGTAAACACACACACATATATGATGTGTATTTCTGTCGTGTTTCCCATTAGAATGTAAGTTCCTTCTAGGGGTGTACAAGGTATTTGGGGAAGACTAGTACCTCTGACGTGAGGGCTACTGAGCCCTTTTCAGAGATGCTTTCCATCTTTGGTGTCTACCAGCCATCCAACTCTCACCTGTGGCTCCAAGAAACTTTAGCCTGAGCAGCAGCCACACCCCGGTAAACCGTTTCAGCAGAGGGTAACTGATAGGCCTCTGACCGATCAGTGAGCTGGAGGGGCATGTCTCCCCAAGCATGTAAAGACTTCCCTGGAAGAAGAGGCGGATGTAAACAATTTGTTCCAATGGCCCTGAAGATAGTGGGAGGAGGTGCTGTAGAGTACTGTCAGACAGACAACACCGGCTATGCCAATCGTGGGGTGGGAGCTACTGGAGCTTGGGAGTACACACAGAGGGCTTCTAGCACTAGCAGGTTCATTTTTGATCTGGGCAGACAGGAAGACAGGATCAGAGACATAATAAGGGGTTGATAAGCTTATTTTATTCTTGTCCTACAGCATCCCCTAATTGCTCCTCTTGCAAGGGTGGCTGAGAATATAGTAGGAGCTAAACTCCTACAGGTCCCCTAAGTCTTGATGGGGGCCAGTCAAGACTAATACACACAGATAAATCTCCCCAAGCCTTGATGGGGGCCAATCAAGGCACATACAACATTCCAGTTTGTGAATTCCCCCCTAAGCCTCAATGGGGGCTGGTTGAGGCAAGCACACAGATTCCCCCCACTTAGTGACCAGTGCCTACTTGTTTTACAGGGTAACAGACAAAGAAGGCAATTTGCCAGCAATAGCCCCACAAGTTTACATTTTACAAGTTTACGTTACATTACTCATTGCTAAATCTCACTGCACGGTCGCAGTGAACACTTACTAGCTGAACTCAAATGTTTACATTATTTTAACATTATATAATGCTGTGCAAGCATTGTGTAGATCAGGGCTGTCCAACCTTAGGTTATATTAGGGCCGCATTAAAATAAAATAATTATTTGAGGGCCTCACCCAGAATAAAAAATACAGTACACTAATAAAAAGTGGGGGAATATGTGTCATCAATACGACAGGTGAAGGCACAAAACACAAAAGCAAACACAAAACAACAAAATGACAGCACAACAGTATAAAGGTAGGTGCATACTGAGTAGTCTGCATTGTACAGATGGAACACATCCCACAGATCGATTGAAAATTCCCTGCCATTTGGACCGTCCATAATACTGCTTAAAAACACCAACGAAAATTAACATCAATGAGATTATTTATTAGCAATGGAATTAAAAAACCTAATATGCATTCCATGCAAATTACCATTTTATTTTTTTGCTTGTGAAAATTAAAACCCACAGGAGGGCCGCATAAAATCGCACTGTGGGCCACATGAGGCCTGTGGGCCACATTTTGGACAGCCCTGGTGTAGATGTTTATGAGCCATGAGCCTGGGAAGTAGAGATTGTTATGGCCATGGATCCTGGGAACTAGTATCTATGATCCTGGGAACTATTATCTAAAAAAGAATAACAAAATCCACTTTACACACACTACAATCCACCTCAAAGTTCTGTGGTGATGGGCAAGTAACAAAGCAGCAGGTGCATATACACTGGGAGCTATAGTCACAGCCCTACACACAGGTGGGCCAGGGCAAAGGGTCATATTCTCACTGGACTGAAGCAGCAGTGGGATTTGGCAGCCCTCTGGGTGTTTGTAAGGGAATAAAAAAGTGCCCTAAAATGATTTGCTTCACCTAGCCTAACCCTGGCTTGCTGACTGTGGTAGGTAGGGATCTTACCCTGCAGTTGAAACACAAAAAATGCACAAAAACTTTTGTGAAGATGATTCTATTCACCAGTGGTACATGGAAGGTGTGCATGCTTATTGACAACATGAAATCCAGTAAGCCTGAAAGATGAACCGTTCTTGTGAGAGAACTCAGCAGTTATCACATTGAAATAGCAGTCCTGAGTGAAACACAGCTGACTGGCTAATGAAGGCCAGCTTACTGAAGTCAGAGATGGATATACATTTTTCTGAAGCAGCTGCAGTGATGGGGAGTGCCTTGAAGCCAGAAGTAGATTTCTCAATTAAATCTACTCTAGTGAACAAGCTTGTATGCCTTTCAAAAGGAGTGAATGGCAGTTCATGATAATGCAATTACCACTTGTAAGAAAGTGCCATGCCCCCATCATCAGTGTGTATGCTCCTACCATGAAGAACCCTGATGAGGTCAAAGAATAATTTTATAAAGACCTGGAGACTCTCATCATCAATGTGCTGAAAGAGGATAAGCTTGTAACTTTTGGTGACTTTAGTGCCAGAGTAGACACAGACACGGCAAGGAGTTCTTAGAGTAACCGAGTTGGAAACAGCACCAACAACAGTCACTTACCACTGAAGACTTGTGTATCTCATGATGTTCTTATCACCAACACTGTCTTCTCTTTACTTAAATGCAACAAAACTTTGTTGCATAGCAACATTGCAAATATAGCAAACGTTGGCATTTAGTAGACTATGCCATTATAAGGAGAAGAGACAGGGTAACAAAGGTGATGTGTGGCACAGAGTGCTAGACTGATCATAGACTCATCCTCTCCAAGCTATACATTTCCACTCAACTAAAGTGATGGCTCCAAGGCAAGATGACTACCAGAAGACTTAATGTCAATAGATTAGAACACTTCTCCATACTTGAACAATTTGTTGCTAAGTTGGAATGAAAGCTGAGCAAACACATGGTTGGCAACAGTGGAGCAGAAAAGGAGTGGGCAGCTTTCAGAGATTTGGTGTATAGCACTACATTTATTCATCTGGGCCAGAACACTCGCAAACATTAAGATTGGTTTGACAAAAATGATGGGGAAATTCAGAAGCTGCTAAACAAAATGAGAATTCCACAGGGTTTGCCAGCAGGATAGTTCATCCATCTTTAAGAAGACAGTGTTTAACTCTATCAAAAGTAAAGGGCAAGCAAAGCTTAGAGAGATGAAAGATTTTTGGCTCAGTAGAAAGGCAAATGAAATTCAATTTTACACTGATTGTAACAATCCAAAGCACTTTTATATTGCCCTGAAGGCTTTTTATGGGGCAAAGACCTAAGGTACATTTCAACTACTCAGTACTGATGGAGGCACATCGATTAGTAATAAGGACATGATCTTGGAAAAACTGGTGGAACACTTCCACCATCAACAGACCACCATCAACCAATACTGAAGCCACTGATAAGCCCAATAGGCTTATTATAAGGTAATTAACATTACCTTTTCAATATACTTGTAGATGATGGACACATAGGATATGCCATAGTCAGGGACAGAATATCAATTAATCCTCATTTGAAAACACCCTTTGGAGGGAGCTAGTGAGTCTTAGCCAAGTTTTACATACCTAAGATTTTCCTTCCTCTTATAGTCAGTGAGTGTAGTAATAAGAAAACAAAGTTAAGTTGTCTTATCTATTTATCCCAGTAGAAAAGGCCTTGGTTAGAGCTATAGTGACAATTGGAAATTCACATTAATGAAAAATCAACAATGTTCATAATGAGAGCATCTTTCAAGTTGGAAAAGAGCATCTTTTAATCTGGAAGATTTGGGGAAAGTTTAATGGTTTAGATGATTTGTCCAAGTGTGAAATTGGAGGAAAAAATATAGAGCACTCTATGTAATTGTTTCCCAAGGGGCAGTCTTTTTATTTGAATGACATTGCCTGTAAATAGTAAAACCTCATTAATTTGAAATTCAAGGAAGTAGAAAAAAAGAGACTTTTAATTAACTAGGTTTGGATTGGCCAAGGTCTTTAAAAGAACAATAGGACATATAATTGGTTAGGAAATAACAGTTGCTTTATGTTACAGACTATTTTAACAAATCATTATCAGATTAACAAGGTAGAACTCCAGCAATTTGCCTCACAGGACAGTTAAGCATACAACAGTGATTTTATCTTGGCATCTGAATTTTGGCTCCCATAGACTAAACATCCATCTATACGTTTATGATACGAGGATGGGCAGCCTCTCAAGGAAATGAGCATTTGCTTTGCGCTCCAATGTTCAAGCAGAGGCTGTCTCTGTTAAGAATATCATAGAATGTTTTCATGACCTAGAAGTGAAATGGGATTAGATGATTTCTAAGACTGCACCTCTAAAGTTCCACAAATCATAGATTTAATACAAGAAATGTTTATTAAGTACTAACTGAATGCTCATCCTATCATTTATAGAAAAATTGAGCCAATTCAATGACTGACTACCTGCCGTACAGATGCTTGGAATGTGGACTGGGATATTGCAAAATCTTCCTAATTGGTTTCTATCCCTCTGCAATCTATTCTCCATGCAGCTGCCAAGCTTTTTCCATGTTACCTGCAAGATCAAATAAAACCTACCTTGTTTATCATTAAAAACCCAAGCTAGACCCAATGTACCTTCTAGGCTTATTATAAATAATTCCCTTTCATGCCCTCAGTGGTCCAGCAAATTGGCCTTCTTGTTCTCTTCACACATGACATTCCATCTCCCAACTCCATGTCTCGCATTGGCTGGTCCCAGTCTTGGAATGAATGCATTCTCTACTCACCTCCAATTCTTAGTATCACTTGTTTTGCAACACAATTAAGCTAATAGAGACCTAGTTTTGTGAATGACCCTCTTCTCCAATTATACTATGTACATAGAAATGCTCATTTTATATGGTGTTGTTAAATTCATAGTAAAAAATGGACAAAAAAGTCAGTTCAGATACAATGGTCTTTCTATATGAAGGCTTTTGTGATGCTGCCAGCTGCTAGTGTCTCACCTAGCTCCTCCCACATTTTATTGTTGTTGTTTAGTCATTTTCAGTCACATGATCCCTTTTGGGGTTTTCTTTTTTTTTTAATTCCATATTTTATTATTTAATTATTTTTTAATTTTCAGCATTGATTTCCACAAGATTTTGAGTTACAAATTTTCTCCCCATCTCTACCCTCCCCACTACTCCAAGATGGCATATATTCTGATTGCCCCATTCCCCAGTCAGCCCTCCCTTTTGTCACCTCACTCCCTCCCATCCCTTTTCCCCTTACTTTCTTGTAGGGCTAGATAGATTTCTATGCCCCATTGCCTGTATGTTTTATTTCCCAGTTGCATGCAAAAACAACTTTTTTTTTGAGCATCTGCTTTTAAAACTTTGAGTTCCAAATTCTCTTCCCTCTTCCCTTCCCACTCATCCTCCCTAAGAAGGCAAGCAATTCAACATAGGCCACACATATATCATTATGCAAAACACTTCCGTAACAGTCATGTTGTGAAAGACTAACTATACTTCCCTCCATACTATCTTGTCCCCCTTTATTCAGTTTTCTCTCTTGACCCTGTACCTTTTCAAAAGTGTTTGCTTTTGATTATCTCCTCCCCTATCTGCCCTCCCTTCTATTATCTCCCCCTTTTTACCCAATTGAGTGTGTATATTATTCCCTCCTCAAGTCAAATAAGATGAGAGCAAGATTCACTCATTCCCCCTCACCTGTCCCCTCTTCCCTTCCAATAGAGCTGCTTTATCTTGCCACTTTTATGTGAGACAATTTACTCTATTCTATCTCTCCCCTTCTCCTTCTCTCTATATATTCCTCTCCCACCCCTTAATTTTATTTTATTTTTTAGATATTATCCTTTCATATTCAACTTACCCTGTGCCCTCTGTCTATATATATGTATATTTTCTTCAACACCCCTAATGCTGGGAAGGGTGTCATCAATTACACACATCATCTTTCCATGCAGGAATGTAAACAAAACAGTTCAACTTTAGCAAGTCCCTTATGATTTCTCTTTCTTGTTTACCTTTTCATGCTTCTCTCAGTTCTGGAATTTGAAAGTCAAATTTTCTATTCAGCTCTGGTCTTTTCATTGAGAAAGCTTGAAAGTCCTCTATTTTACTGAAAATCCATATTTTGCCTTGGAGCATTATACTCAGTTTTGCTGGGTAGGTGACTCTTGGTTTTAATCCTAGGTCCTTTGACCTCTGGAATATCATATTCCAGCCCCTTTGATCCCTTAATGTAGAAACTGCTAGATCTTGTGTTATTCTGATTGTGTTTCCACAATATTCAAATTGTTTCTCTGGCTACTTACAGTATTTTCTCCTTGACCTGGGAACACTGGAATTTGGTGACAATATTCCCAGGAGTTTTCTTTTTGGGATCTTTTTCAAGAGGCAATGGGTGGATTCTTTCAATTTCTATTTTACCCTCTGGCTCTAGAATATCAGGGCAGTTCTCCTTGATAATTTCTTGAAAGATGATATCTTGGCTCTTTTTTGATCATGGCTTTCAGGTAGTCCAGTAATTTTTAAATTATCTCTCCTGGATCTATTCTCCAGGTCAGTGGTTTTTCCAAAGAGATATTTCACATTGTCCTCCATTTTTTCATTCCTTTGTTTCTGTTTTATAATATCTTGATTTCTCATAAAGTCACTAGCTTCCACTTGCTCAATTCTAATTTTTAAAGTGGTATTTTCTTCAGTGGTCTTTTGGACCTCCTTTTCCATTTGGCTAATTCTGCTTTCAAGGCATTCTTCTCCTTATTGGCTTTTTGAGCTGGAGCTCTTTTGCCATTTGGGTTAGTCTATTTTTTAAGGTGTTATTTTCTTCAGTATTTTTTGGGTCTCCTTTAGCAAGCTGTTGACTTGTTTTTCATGATTTTCTTGCATCACTCTCATTTCTCTTCTTAATTTTTCCTCTACTTTTCTTACTTGCTTTTCCAAATCCTTTTTGAGCTCTTCTATGACCTGAGACCAATTTGTATTTTTCTTGGAGGCTTTTGATGTAGGCTCTTTGACTTTGTTGACTTCTTCTGGCTGTAAATTTTGGTCTTCTTTGTCGCCAAAAAAGATTCTAAAGTCTGAGTCTGAGTCTGAGTCCATTTTCGCTACCTGTTCATGTCGCAGCCAACTACTTGACCCTTGAACTTTTTATCAGGGTATGTCTGCTTGTAGAGTAGAGAGTACTTTGTCCCAAGCTTTAGGAGCTGTGCTGCTGTTTTCAGAGCTACTTCTACACAGCAAGCTCTTCCACAGCAGTGCTCCTCCTTCCCCAAGAACCACTAACCAGGACCATGACCCAGATCCAAACAGGGCAAAGAAAGCCCAGCACTCAGGCTCTTATCTGCTGCTTAATTCCTCCCACTGGGTGGGGCTGGGGCTGGAAGCAACTGCAGCTGGAGCTCTGGAAGCAGCCAAAGGAGCTTCCTGTGCTGCTGCCTGCAGCACTGAACTACCTTGGGTGCCCCTTGGCTGGGGCCAACTGTGCACTTCTCTCACTCTGATCCTGCCGTTTTTCCACTAACCTGCTCTGTTGTCTTTGGCGTTTGTGGGTTGAGAAGTCTAGTAACTGCTCAATGATTCAGGGCCCTACGGCCTGCTCTGCTGGACTCCTGGTATAGCTGGTCCTCATGGGGCCCATGCTGGGCTGCACTGCACTCCCAGCGCCTTGCGATAGACCCTTCCCAGCTACCACCCAGGCTGTCCTGGGCTGGAGCCCTGCTGCCCTCTGCTATTTTGTGGGTTCTGCAGCTCTATAATTTGTTCAGAGCCATTTTTTACATGTGTTTGGAGGGACCTGGGGGAGAGCTTAAGTGAGTCCCTGCTTTCCAGCTGCCATCTTGGCTCTGCCCCCCCTTTGGGGTTTTCTTGGCAAAGATACTGGTGTGGTTTGCCATTTCTTTCTCCAGCTCATTTTACAGATGAGGAAACTGAGGCAAACAGCATTAAGTGACTTGTCCAGGGTCACACAGCTAGTAAGTATCTGAGGCCAGATTTGAACTCAGTCTTCCCGACTCCAGATCTAGTGCTCTATCCACTGTGCCACCTAGTTGCCCATGTCCTCCTAAATTACCTCATTAATTCTATACTTCCTGGAATACAGGAGACAATACATATTTGTATTTTTTAAATAATTTTTTTAGTTAGTAAAAATCTGTATTCTCTCCCTAGCCCTAATGAGAATGAAAGAAAAACAAATCACTTGGACTCTGAGTCATTCACTAGATGTGGGTAGTGTGTTTCATCATCGGTCCTTTAGAATGGTGATTAGTTATTATACTCATCAAAATTCCCAAGACTTTCAACTTATTTGTTTTTAAAGTACTGTTGTCATTCTATAAATTGCTATACTGGTTCTGTTCACTTTGTACCTGTTCAAACAGGTCTTCCCAGGTTTCTCCAAAACCATCCCCTTTATTATTTCTTTCAGCACAATAATTTTCCATCATCTTTATATAACATAACTCATTTGGTCATTCTGCAGTTGATAGGAACCCCTCTCAAACTTCCATTCTTTGCTACCTTAAAATGAGCTACAGGTATTTTTGTATATCCTGAGAATTTTTTTTGTTTAGGCCTGATTCCTCCTTCAATTTAACCCTCTAATCCCACTTCCTCCCTTTTTCTATTTCTCTCCTACTTTTCTGTTTAGTGAAATATACTTCTGTACCCAAATGTGTGCGTATGTGCATGTATGTATATATGTGTATATACACATACATATATATATATATATACACACATACGTACATGTATGTGTATATACAGACATACATACATATATATCTTCCCCTCCTTTGGCCAGTTCAGATGAGAATTAAATTTAAGTGTCAGACATTCCTCCATGTGTTCTCCTTTTTTTGTATAGTCTTCTACTTGTGCATCCTATCAGTGAAATAATTTCCCTTAACTTTCCTTTCCCTTTGCCCCACAGTGTAGTCCTCTTTCCTTCTCTTTTTATTCTCCTTTTAAGAACATCAAGACATAAAGGATCACTCCCAGGCCAGCCATTGAATTAGACTCCCTCTCTGACCCCTGATGATGATAGGGATGATAGTCTTCAGATACACATGTATCAAATCCCCATATTAGAATGTAAACAATTATCCTGGTTTGGTCCCTTATTAGTGTTCATTTCTGTTTATATTTTTATGTTCCTCTTAACTCCTGTGTTTGAACTTCAAAATTTCTACATAGCTTTGGTCTTTTCATCAAGAGCTTAAAAGTCTATTTCATTAAAAGATCCATTTCCATCCCATTTCTCATCATACTAAGTTTTGCTAGATAAGTTATTCTTGGATGTTAGTATATATTCTTTGCTTTTTGGAACATCATATTCCAAGCTCTCCCCTGCTTTAAGTTATGGCTGCTAAGTATTATGTGATCCTGATTGTGGCTCCTCAGTCCTTGTATTATTTCTGGCTCCTTGAAGCATATTTTCTTTGATCTGGAAGTTCTGGATTGTGGTTATAAGGGTCCTAGGAGTTTTCATTTGGGAGGTTTTCAATGTATTCTTTATATTTCTACTTTGCCCTCTTTGCTCTACTTTGGTTCTAAGAGATCTGGGTAGTTTTCTTTTAAGGTATCTTAAAATGTCATGTCTAGGCTTTTTTTTTGATCATAGCTTTCAAATAGTCCAGTGATTTTCAAATTTTCTCTTTGATTTGTTTTCTGGTTGCTTTTGCCATATTAGACACCTTATGCTTTTCTTTTTTTACCTTATACTTTTCTCTATTTTTTCAGTATTTTAATTTTCTTTTAATATTTCTTCTTTCCTTTTGAAGTCATTGGCTTCCATTTGTCCATTTTAATTTTTAGGGAATTTGTTGCTTAGGTAAGGTTTTGTACCTCTGGTGCCAAGCTTTTAATTCTGTTTCCAACTCTTTGTCCTGTAATCTAATTTTTTAAAATCTTGTGCTCTCATTTAATTTACATGAAACATTTTTAAGACTCATGTTTTTATCTATTCCTTCTAGTTGAAGTTTTGCCCAAGCTGTATTTTCCTTTGAGGCTTTGTTTATAAATGTTTTAGAGTCACTATCTTCTTCTGGCTTTGTGTCTTGAGCATTCCTGTAACCATATTAGATTTTTAGGGTGGTATTCTTTTTTGTTTCATCATTCTTCCAACCTACTTCTTGAGTTCAGTCTTTAGATTAGGTACTCTTCCGGAGGAAAGGTATGGACTGATTCTGTTGCTGATTTCTCAGGATAGTGAGTGTTGTGTTATTCTAGGGCTGAGGGACAACTTCATCTAGGATCTTGTAAGCCGTCAGTGCTCCCAAAGTGGTCTGATCCAGAGCAAAGTCTCATTACCTTTTTCCTTATCTGAGTTCTACAAAGTTCCTGACCTCAGTTTGGATCTGAGCAACAGCAGATTAATGCTACACTCAGCCACTATCAGCCAGCTGGGAAACTCTGCTGAGTTCAAAGTGAATTCAGAGTGACAGAATTGCAGGCTCTCTCTGGGCCTGTGATTCCTGCCCCTGTTATTCCTCTATAGGCTTCAGACTAAGCTAGAAGTGGGAACTGAGGCTTTGTTCTTCTCCATTTGAAATCAGCAAATGCTACAGATGAGGGTTTGTTTATTTTGATTTTTTAGACTTAAGAAAGATTTAATAATGTAGGTTAAACTTAAAGGTGTATCATGCTTTTTAAAGAGCCTGTTGTTAAACATTTACCAGCATAATAAGTTATAGAGGAGTTATTGATTTGCATCTGTGGAGGGAGATTCCAGCTGGGGTTCCCCTTCAGCCATAGAATCCCAGGTCCAAATTCCACCCATTCTTCTTTGATTTGCTGCCACCTGAGGAAGGAGCTAGTGTAACATCACTGAACTTTAGAGCTGGAAGGGGCTTTAGAGATCATATAGTTCTACCTCCTCATTTTCTAGGTGAACATACCAAGGTCTGGAGAGGTGAATCTTTTGTCTAAGATGATATAGGTAGTAAGTAGTAGGTGAAGAAAGAGAATCTCAGCCTTCTTAGACCAATTCCAATGCTCCTTTCCATTACACTACATTGCAATGAGGTTTAGAACCATAAAATTTTCTTTCTCCTCAGTTGATAGCACAAATAGAGAATTATATTATGCTGTTCTTTTGATGGGTCCCAAGGAGAATTCTCTAGTTAATTTTAATTTCCTTTACTTGCCTGATATGATAAAAAAACAAAAAGTTATTTGAATAAATGAGGTTCTATTTTAAAAATTTCAACAAGAAATGCCCCTCATATGTAAGGCATGAGAGGTGATTCCCTTAACCACTATCCTATCCTCCCATTGGTGTACTCACAAGATTTAGTCACAGATGACAGGTTTTAATGTGGTAACAAGATACTAAACTAACTGTGAAATTGTTGTTACATCTGTTGCTCCCTTTATGAAGCACAGACCCATTTCTCTGACACAATTAAAGTTAACAGCCTCATTTGATGAGCATTGGAAATGTTTTTGCAGGTTTTTAAATAGCTAAGTCCAAAGAGTAGTCTCAAGCTAGAAGTACTATGTGGAGGAGATCCCTGCAGAAGGAAGAAGATGAATAGGTAGATTTATCTCTCTTCCCTCTTTCACTGGCCATGGTGCTTAGTGGCTACTTTCCCAGTTAGACATCCCATCTAGCAGTTTCAGAGTTTGAGGTACAATTTAGAGAGCCGAGAGGAGAGACAGACGTGGATACAAAAAGGTAGTTGGTCCTCTGAGGGCGTAAGTAGTTGTGAGGAATGGGACTCCTTGGCATTAGGGAAGAGAGCCAACTGTGGACTTGAGAGAAAGCCAGCATAGTCATTCAAGAGTTGAACTTTGGTGAGGAGTAGACCTTGGAAACCCAACTAAGCAACCTCCCTGAAAGAGATGCTGCACTTAAGGGGAGTTGCATGAGAAGTCTAAAAAGAAAGAGAGGATTTCCAGGCCTTACACTACAAGAAGTTGGAAGTCGTTTTCCCCACATATGCATCCTATTCCTGTGAGTCATGACCACCCTTCCCAGTGATGGCTACCTGAATTTGTGGGAGAGTGTTTCCCATGTTTATAAGGGTAATGTTTTATGGCTACTCTTCTTATTATACCATCCTAGTAAATGCTAAGAGCTAATTGAGGCTACTAGCAGATTGTTAATAAGAAGCACACCAGTGGGGGTGGGGCTTGTGAACTATAGTGTTATGCTTTTGGACTTTCAGGTATACTCCCAGAACCACCACTGGGGACCTGTACTTTGAGTGAGAGGGCATGTTGGGAGAGTAGCTTCCCAAGAAGGTGCTAAATGTGGTATAGATATATGAACAATTTATATTCCCAGGCTAAAAATTATACTGGTCTTGTATAGAGGAATGGAGTCTATGTCATAAATACCATCCATTCATAGCCAAAATTGGTAAATTTCTTGACTTCTATCCCCATTTCCCTATAAGGATTCTAGTGCCCTAGCACTTTCTTTAGGTTTCTACCTGCAAACTACAACTGGATTTGCTCTAGCAGCAGCCAGCCCCACCATGCCCTGAATTTTTCCTCCCCACCCGAACACAGTACAGCTTTGTCTTTTACCTCAGAGACCTTCTAGATTACCTGGATAACCTATCTGATAAACCAATTCCAGTCAAGGTGCCAGTGTCAAGTAATGACAAAATTTGTTGTATTTCTTAGAAAAACATTTGCATGTTAAAAGGAGCTTTCAATGTCTTTGACTAAGATGAGAATTTTAAGCACTAGTTCCTGTGAGAACTAGTTTGAGGCTACAAAGCCTTTGGGTTAGCCTCTATTCCTAATCATAAACCAGATGTTTTCCTCTTCTAGGTAGGGCTGGTCTTCATAAACATAGCAAAGAATTTATTATATTTATTGAGATCGAACCATTAAAGAAAACCCCAACCCTATCCTCCACTAAAAAAACCTTTGTCTAGACTTTCACCAGTGTACTGGAGGCCTAGCAGGGAACTCTAAGTTTAATCCTCCCCTCTCCTCCCCTGCCCTGCCCTCCCCTCTTTTTTCCTTCCTTCCTTCCTTCCTTCCTTCCTTCCTTCCTTCCTTCCTTCCTTCCTTCCTTCCTTCCTTCCTCTCTTTCTTTTTCTTTGTTCTTTCTTTTCTCTCTCTCTCTGTTTCTTTCTTTCTTTCTTTCTTTCTTTCTTTCTTTCTTTCTTTCTTTCTTTCTTCCTTCCTTCCTTCCTTCCTTTCTTTCTTTCTCTTTCTTCTCCTTTTCTCTCACTTTCTTTCTCTGTCTCTGTGTCTCTCTGTCTATCTCTGTCTCTCTCCCCCCTCCCCAGACATGTCCTTTCATCTTTCCAAAGCAATAAAACAGTTTGCTCATCTCTTCCCAGGTAGATGACCTCTGATCCCTCTGGGGAAGACACTAGAGAGAGATATAATCAGCAAACTCTCATTCTGATGACTAATGGGTCTGTCTAGTCACCCCTCAGTGCACTCCAGATTTACTTACAGTCCCTGGGGGCCATTCACCAAATGAATTCCCTGGCCTGACACTGAATCCATTCTTCTCACTGGTAGCAGGACAGACTGACTCTTCCGTGCCTCCCCATGCCAACAAATCTGATTTAAAGTCAATAATATATTCAGATTTCCAAATGTTTTGTCTATACTAGACAAATGCCTGGTTGTTTTGGTTTCCCTGTCTTGCCTTGTAAATTTCTTTTAACAGTCTAATCACCAGGCACAGCTTATTCTCACCATGCAGTGTATTTATCACTTGTTAACCTGGAAGTTAACATTTGATATTTAGCAAATCTAAATCTTCAGAGGCAGTATGGCATGGTGGCAAAGCTTCTGGGCTTGGAGACAGTCCAAATCTTTCTTCTGACACTAGTGGTGTGGCCATGCACTGGTTGTTTAACCTTTTTGAATCTCAAAGAATTCCCTAAGACTTAAATAGCAAAGTTTAAATGGGTGAAGGTCTTCCAATGAGATCATAGATCATTGATCTGTGAGAAGGAGGTAGTATCTCATGTTACTTGTGTGACCTTTATTTATACATTGAACCTGAGTAAGGACTTGGGGGCTGAACCATTTTGATTTCAGAGTTGATCCACTCTGGAATAATGTCTATATACTGCTTATATAGAAGCAACTGTAAAGAGAGAGAGCTGGTCTTCAAGTTAGGAAGACCTCAGTTCAAACCTGTTTCTGATACTAATCTGCTGTGTGATGATTCTGGGCAAATCACTTAACCTCTAACTGTTCCATAGAGATAGATAGATAGATAGATAGATAGATAGATAGTATGCTCTGGCCCTACTTTCTTAGGGCTGGGCATCTTACTTCCTTCCTCAAGGTACCAGAGAGATGCCCTGAAAGATTAGGTACTTCTTTTCTTTGCTATCAGTTTGATCCCCAACTAGCTATGTCCCTCTCCACATTGTTAGGGGCCTATGACTAGTACCCCAGTCCCACTTAATCACTTAATATCAATTAACTTGTCCAAAGGGATGCTTTCTTCAAAGATAATAGCAAAGTCAAATATACAGACTTTCCCTCCACCAACACCTTGGGGCATACTCTCCCCTATATAACTTCAGTCTCTGGGGAAGTAGGCTATATCATATATAGCACTGGTCCCATCAGAATCCATACCTAACATCAGCATTGCTGTTGGACGAGTCCCGCATGGATCCAGAAAGTCAGTCCTGAAGATCTCAGGCCATTGATGTTCTGGCTGCAAAATCTGGCCCAAAATCTTGGCACAGTGTCTGGCACATAGCAGGTATTTACTCCATGTTTATTGTTTGATTGGATTCTGACTCCTAAATTACTATTTCTACCTGTTCTAAGGTTGGCGATTTCATTCCTTTCACCTAGAACAGTAAAAATGAAAAGGCCAAGACCTGAGACCCATTTCTCAGAGACTAGATGGCCTCAGAGAAGAGGAAGAGCCCTCAGGACCCTTCTCTTATTGCACCGTCTCTCACGGAGAGAAAGAAATAATTACCAAGCTCCTCCAAACTTGAATGCAGCAAAGAGAAGGTCAAAGATGACTCGGGCCTTTTTGAAGATGCTAACAGCTTTGGTTATGCAGCCAAATGCGAAAGACTCCTCTTAATTATGTAGTCAACCAATTGGAACCAGTTATACACATGTGTTCCAGTTTCTTTAAGACACTTCCCTAATAGGACATCCAGATTCTTTTCATAGCAGCAGCCTCCATGATGAGGTTGCATTCACTGAGCAAGATGATGGGGTCTACACATATTTCAGACCCCCTTACATATACATCTGTGTAGCAGTTTAAAGTTTACAAAGTGCTTTAAAAATGCAACAAATCTCAAGATGACCTTTGAGGAAGGTAGTGCAAGCACTATTTCTTCATTTTCCAGATTAAGAAACTAAAGCTGCTAAATGTATCGCTCTCTCTATTTCTTTTTTTTTTTATTTTTGGAGGCAATTGGGTTAAATAACTTGCTCAAGGTCATATAGCTAGTAAGTATCTGAGGACAGATTTGAACTCATACTCTATCCACTGCCCCCTTCTCCAATATATTTCACCACTTTGTTATACTCTATTATTTTCTGGCAATGGTTGTAGACATAGTTTTAGGATGTGGGTGAGATGAGAAGACACACTGAGATAAATGCCACAAGATAGAGTTCCAGCTTCCTCCTTATCCCTGGTGATCTCAGCAATCCTGTGAAGTATGCTCAAGGCTCAGGCTAAACTATTTGGCTGCTGCCACATAGCCTTTTCAGGACAGACTTTTCATCTTTATTCTACCTTTTTGTCTTCATTCTACCTGAGAATTGCTCAAAACTCCTTCATAAACAAAGTTGTACCAGGTAGAATGACAAGCTTGTTAAGATATCTTACTATGGAGACAAGTCTAACAGATCATCTTAAGTCCCACAGAGTGACATATTTGAGTCTAGTGCAGTTTTAAAGCCATCAGGTCTGAGTTCAAATCCTGGTTTTGTCACACACCCTGCCGTGACCTTTGGCAAGTTGCTTTATTTCTCAGTTTCCTAACTTGTTAAATAAGGGGTTAGGACCAGATGACTTCTAAGTCCCTTTTGATTCTCAATCCATGATTCTGTAATTTCAGTTTACAGTACAGGAGAATCAAAGAAACACCAGCCAAATGTCACCTGTAATCCCTCCAGACAGCCCAAGCTCTTGGTATGCACTTGTATTTTAATTTAACATTTACTGTTTCTTGCCTTGTGTAAATAGGGGCATGTGAAACTGGAGTTTATTACAAATCAGGCCTGACAACACAGGGAAGGGAGAGGGAGCATTTCAGTGAAATTTTCTGTGGCCCCATGCCAGGTCCACCTTTTGTTTCCCCAGCTTCCCCTTGCCCTAGGGTTTCACCTCCTATTCATTTCCTTAGCCTTGAAGCCCAGGAGCCCTTGTTGGTGGGGACTAGAGAGTGGATATTATCTAAGCCTCCAGTGAATCACAGCTGACAGTGCTGCTATTTCTAAGCCAGAGAATCACTCTTTGAACAAAATGCACTCGCTGTGTCTTTTCAACCTGTGCTCCAACAGAGGGAAGCAGCAGGATTCCCGCACTGTATAATAACTGTCAGAAACAATTTCTGCTCTGTAAGTGAGGTGAAGCAAAATGTCAAAATATTTGAATACATTTCATTGAGGATATCTTCTTTTAAATTAGTGAAGGCTAGAGAAAAAGAATTCCATTCTCTTGCATAATAAATATGCATGGAATGGTGGATCCACGTGTGTTTGGTTCTGGCTTGTTAATGCATTAGAGGTCCACAATAATAAAACACAATAATTACTAGTTAAAGAGATGCCAGGGCTGGCCTTTTACCAATATGCTTGGACATATAATTCATAACAAATTTGGGAAGCTGAAGTCGGGCTGTTAATTAACCTATTTCCTACAATGGCTGAGATGGAAGAAGCAATCACATTATCCGACAAGGCATCCCACCCAAATGTAGATATCTCATTATTAGTCCCGTGTGCTGTTTGGAACTCATTAGCCCAGCCTCTGTCTCCTGGCTGGAGTTAATGGCTGCAGAGAAAGAGCAAGAGGCTAACTTGCATTATGGTTACCATGATAACACCTCTGGAACAAACCTCTGGAACAAGAGGTTCAGAGATGGAGAATAGACTCTATGGTACCAAGAACCACAATGGAATTTCAGTCTAGAATGATTTTCAAGCCAATAGCTTCTGCAAGGAGATATAGGTGACTCAAATTCAGATCAATTTGGTTTAAAGATGGGGCCAAAATCATCCTACCCTGTTTAGCCCTGATAAATATCAAAGATGTGCTTGTGGTTCAGTCCTTTTCAGTCACTTCTGACTCTTTGTGGAGCTTTCTCGGCAAAGATACTGAAGTGATTCACCATTTCCTTCTCCAGCTCATTTTACGGATGAGCAAACTGAGGCAAATAGGGTTAAGTGACTTGTCCAAGGTCATCAAGCTAGTAAGTGTCTGAGGCTGGATTTGACTTCAGATCTTCCTGATTCCAGGCCTGAAACTCTATCCATTGCACCAACCTAGCAGCCCCATCAAAGAGGTAGCAGGGCCAAATGAGGCGGAGTATTTCTAACCATCCATACGGCTTCATTAGGAAATAACATGAAAATGCATGGAAACCTTGAAATAACACTCTTTACAACTGAGCAAAATTCATTGTAAGATCTATCTTTGATCCTATCCAAGAAAATTTTATTACTAGAGGACCCTAAGCAGCTCACAGTATGTTTTCACATATTTATACCACTCCCAAATAATCAGAGTTTGTTTGTTATATAGAAAGGACCTTAGAGATTATCCCTGGATCCCTGTCAGTGGGACTCCTTATGCCCATCTTCATATAAAGCCACTCCAGCAAATACTTGCTGAGTGTCTACTACACACAAAGTCCATGGTAAGCACTGGGGACAAAATGTATAAGTGAAAGAGTAAAAAGTCTTCACGGGTAATATTTCTAATTTCAGGTCACATGATAAGCTCTAATGAATTTCAGTGGTATAGTACAAAACACATTGAACCTGAAATGAGAATTCCTGGTTTTGTAACTTATTAGCTATGTAACCTTGGAAAAGTCACTAAAGCTCTCTTGGGCCTCAGTTTTCACACCAGTAAAATGGAGGCTATAATAAACCTCTAACATCAAAAAGGTGTTTGAGGAGCAAATGAGATAATATACCTAATGAGCTTTGCAAACCTTAAAGGCTTAAGGAGCTTTATAAACCGTAAAGAATTATATAAATGCAAATTTTTATCTATTATAGATGAACTTACAGAGCACGAAATCATGGAGGAAAATTGATCATTATCTGATGTATGGGTACATCTAAATAGTATCTTCAAAGCCCCCATTTTCTTTTCCAGAACAATATAGTTTGGTTGCCTTTAATAATAGAGTATTTTGACTGTCTTGGGCACAGAAACAGTGTAGTAGACTGGTATTGGTCTTGATATTAGGAGACTTGAGTTTAAGTCCTGGATCTGGTATTTATCAGTCATGGGATCTTGGGAGAGTCATTTAACTTCTCTGAACCTCATTTTCCTAATTTGTAGAAGGACAATAATAGCACTTACACCGTAAACTTCATGGGTGGCCATTGTTAAAGTGTTTTGCAAACCTTAAAGTTATATATATATATATATATATGAAATCTTAGTTTTTATTACAGTTTTCAAGTTAATTAATCCTTAATCAGCCAGAATGCCTCCTTTTTTTCCTTTTTCTCAAGTCTAGTCTTATATTTTCTTCTGCCTTAACTAGATTGCAAACTTCTTGAAGGCAAGTATTAAATTTACCTTATAAACTTGTAAGGAGAGCTCATTATAAAATAATGCATTATATAAATATGAGTTGGATTTATTATTTTTATCTTTGTATTTTCCTCAGTGCTTATCATAGTTTATTGAACATTAAAGGTGCTGACAAATAAATATGAAAACTGCCTTTAAGATGATGAGGTGTTTGAAGCTAGGCCTATTCTCTGTGGGTAAATCAAGGCATAAACTTTGGTCAATCCAACATTTAGGTAGCAAATTAATATTTGATATATGTTATACATTTATATACCCCATGTATGACATATACACGATTATATACACACGAATGTATATTTCCTGTGAAGGTTTTTTGATTCTTTCAATTTTGTCTTTGTCTTCCTACCACTTAGTATAGCGCCTTGCTAATAGGAGCTTAGTAAATGTTAGCTGAATTGAATTGGCTTGAAGGTAGTTCTTTGGAAATTAAAAAAAAATGTGTGACTCCCAAATCTAAACGACGAGAGTCTGATGAACTCAACAGTAACCTAATCACTATTGGAAATTTGTTAGAAAGCTACTGATTATAATCACACAGAAAGAATATTTCTTCCAGAAATTCTGAATTCCCTAGCAACATTCTCTGAGGTCACAGCCGCTAACCTAGACTCAAAGGTGTTTGGTTTCTTGTGGGTCCTCTCCCCTATAACCGTAGCTGAGGAGTTCCACCAAAGGACTTACCTTTAATAATCAGCCACGGTCTCTAATTGATTCAAAGCAATACGTTTGGTGAAATGTCACAGTAAGAAAAGTAGCAACGATATATTTCTCCCATAAACCTGATGTGTACTCACTCTCCCATAAAAACACACGGCATCACTGGGAAGAGAAGACATGTGTAGAGAACATACATGGAAAGTATCAGGTAAGGAACGTGTGTGATCATGGAACACACATTTAGCGAACATGTGTGGTAAGGGAACGTGCACAGAGGGGTGCACATCTAGTGAGCCTGTAGGGCAAATGCGGAGGAGGGAGCAGCAGTGCACATGTCCGACACTCCAGGACTGCTGATAGGAGGCAGCTAGCTAGGCGGCACAGTGGGTCGAGTGCTGGTCAGGAAGACCTAAGTTCAAATCTGGCCTCAGACACTTGTCCAGCCATGTGACTAAGTAAGTCACTTAGTCTCTACCTTAGTTTTCTCAACTGTAAAATGGGGACCACAATAGCAGTTACCCCCCCAGGGGTTGTTGTGAAGCTCAAATGAGGTAATATTTGTAAAGAGTTTAGCCTGGCACGTAGCAGGTGCTTAATAAATGCTTGTTCTCTTTCCCTCTTGATGTCACCATGCTGTTTCCTGAAGGTGCTCTCCAAAGGTCTCTGCTGAACTGATGTCAGAGCCTCCATTGTATACTGCTTTTCCAGGTTCTGCTCTTCCCTTCCTCAGGGAAGAGGAGGAAAAATCACATTCTCTTATTTAAAGCCTATAAGTTTTCTGCAGTTCTTTTTAAAAAGGCAAAAAACCCTTGATTAATTGATTTATTGAGCACAAAAAAGCTTCTCCAAATCTTGCAGTTGCCCCAGAGGCTTTGCTACTATAGATGCTGATTTTCACATAGGAGATTCTCTGCCAGAGGTGCCAAACTCTTTAAAACAAGGTCTTTTCAGCTACCTAATACCACAGGATCGGGTTTTTTTTTTCAGGAATTTGGGTTATTCAGTCAGACACCTCACCCTAGCTTATAGTAAATATTACATTACTTGCCAATTTTAAATCTCATAAAGCCAGGCTATAACCAAGGTTGTTGGGCTAGTAACTACCAAAATAGCTCTGACATTCAGGGTTCTGCAGCTTTCAAACCCCAAGTGTCTTCCATTTTCCCATGTAGAATAGTGGGTAGAGAAAAGATGGAAACAATGCTGAGTTTAGATAGCTAAGGCATTGTGTCTTCCTCCTACCCAAGCACATTTTTACATGATCGGATACATCCAATCAAAGCTTAAAAGTGACCTTGTACACTTTCTACACCACTCTTTGAGTCAAATAGATATTCACATACCTGACTGGGGAGCCCTAAATGCCATCTTACCTAGTAGTAGGGATTGGGTCAAATGCATCTGTCAAGTCCCTTTTAGCATCTTTCACAACAATGTTCTCTCCCTAGAATGCTCACCTCTTTACATCTTTCTAAACCAAAACTGTGAAGGGAAAAATGATATGTTTTACAAATGGAGAATCCAAGACTAATTGAGGTTCGGATTTGTCCAAAGTTTTATCTCTTCTGATAATCTGAATTCTAAAAGAGTACATATTGAAAATACATAACAGTGCCTGAGTGTCTTTCATAAACATCGATGACTTAAGATTCAAGCAAACACAAGAACAATACAAGAAAGAGCTCATCAGATGACAAATTAGGAAAGGAAATTGAGGCGCCAACATCAGAAGCACTCTACATCATTAAGTGGAGCCGGAAAAAAAAATCCTGTCAAAGTAAGGAAGATGAACCTTATATCTTGATCTAGTGACACAAGAGGACATGTACAAAAAGACCGCTCAGTTGAATCTCAGCTCTGAAGTGAATGTTCTTTCTATTGAACAGTCTTCTCCCTATCCTGACCTCCACCTTGTGCCAACAGCAGAATATGTAATAATAATAGATAACATTTATATCGTGCTTTCTATGTACCGGTGATTGTGCTACGTGCTTTACAATGATCTCATTTGATTCTCGCAACAACCTTGAGAGATGGGTGCTATTATTATCCCCATTTTACAGGAGAGGAAATTGAGGCAAACAGAAATTAAGTGACTTGGCCTGGTTCGCGTAGTTGAGAAGCATCTGAGGCCAGATTGGAACTCAGGTCTTCCTGACTCTAGCCCCAGAGCTCTAACTGCTGCATCACCTAGCTGTATCCTACTACATGGTAGGGCATAGTAATGAGATATGCATAACAATAACAACTCGCATTTCTCTAGTGCTTTAAGATTTCCAGAGGAATTCCATATAATGCTATGGGGTGGTTAGTGACAGTGTTGCTATCCTAGGTTCATAGATTTAGAATGGAAGGAACCTCAGGGATCATTTAGTTCCACCCCCTCGTTTCATATGGGGTCATGTTGTTGATAAGTGTTAGAAGTAGGATTCAAATCCTATACTCTCTCTGCTGTACCACAATGCCTCCCCATCTTACAAATGGGGAAACTGAGACTCAAGGAATTGAAGGAATGGATAGATACACATACACATGTAGTACGTATCTGACACTCAGTTCACCAATTTAATGAGTACCTAGTATACAGCGCTTTTTGTTTTGTGCTGGGCAAGCCACGCAGTTTACATGAGACACAACTCTTGTTCCCAAGGATCTTACAGCTTAGTAGGGGGATACTCTGGATTTTAAAAGATTATCCAGAGAGTAGCTTATTATCTTTCATAAATACTGACATATCAAGTTGCAAGCAAGCACAGGAGAAGCACAAAAAAGGACTCATCAGATTAGGAAAGGCTATAGTATTCTGATAGAAAATGAAACCTTATAATATCATAAGAAGGTACAAGCAAAGTGCTATGTGAGTACTGTCTGTGGGATCAAGGGAGGCCTCCTACAGAAGGCAGTATTTAAATAGGTCTTTAATGGATGGAGAGGCATTAAATATCCAGGGGAGGGGGAAGACACAGGTCATTTGCTATATCTTGATCTGCTATTTTGAAATATTAAAATGTCAACCTCACATCCTATAAAATTCCTTCTTGTTGATTTCCTCCTTCTCCCACTGTTTTATGAAGCACTCTGCTTGACTATCCCAGAGATATTCAAAAGCACTGGTTTTTTTTTTTGATTTGCAATTTTAACAAGTCTTTTAAAGTCTTGTAAGCAGTCAGGACCAAGACCTAGGAACACATAAGTACTTGGCTCCTACTACCATATTACTATTATGTACTAGACTTTCATTTAGAAGTATATATAAATCAATTTCTGGCTCAGGCCCACCTACTTGACCATGTCTCTTCTTTTCCTGTCTCTTCATGATGACTCATCTTTTCACTTTCACTCATTGTCATAATTTAAGCCCACAGTTTAATTAGATTAATAAATGCATACTAAAAGCAGAAGCATTAATCATTTGCAACATAGACTGCACATTGCATTCAGTCTCCAGATCTAGCTCCTCCCATGGCAAAAACCACTTTTAGCCCAGGGTCCATTTCCTCTCTCTTCAAGTCTCCTAGCCTCAGCATTGGAACAAAAGAGAAAGAGGACTAGAATTCCAGTGTCTAATAACAGGAAATCTTTTTCTCCATGAAGTGGGATGGGGACATGCATGCTTAACTCAAAAAAGCATTAGAAACTGCTATGGAAATTCCAAGTTGAAGACTCATAGGCAAGCAAGCAAACAAACAAACAAAAACAAACAAGATAGTTCTTCCAGTGTCTTTCCAGGGTCCATCTACTCCAGAGTCTAGCTTTTGTCTGTCTATTCCAGCACTGGAAGGAGGCACTGCTGAAATGTTCCAGAGATTAATGCCCAAGGGTGCTGCCCAACTGTCACAGAAGTCTAATGCCTACATGGACGGCCTTGACTGTGTCAGTCCTAGCCACCATTGTGTCTTTCTCAGTCTCTTTCCTTTCCATTCAAAACTCCAAATACAGAAGCTTGCACCCTCTATCACAGTAAGCCTGCAAGGCCATCAATACAATCTAAGTCTACAGTGAAACAGTATAATCAGAAGCTTGTCCTATCTGTGTAGATATGATGTGTAGACACAACCCTCATGCACAACAGGGGTTGTTTTTTCCCCCATCACCCAAAACATTTGAAATAGTCACACTCTGAATTCTCTTCCTCAAGGCATCAGATAAAACTATCTTTCTATCCATGAAAGTGAAAAGGAAACTCTAACCCACTGAACCATCCTATTCACAGTTCATCAAAAATGAGCTTCCATTCCTGGTATGTCCACGCAGAGAAAGAAAGGAATTAATATTTCTTATACCAGAGGCAGGTAAGGAACAAGGCATATGTGGGCCATGGACGAGGCTCAAAAGTTATATCCTTAAGTTTGAAACTGACACTTTTTATTAATGTCCGCTCAGGACCTGGAGCTTATCTTGTAATACAAGTGAATTACTAATTCAATTATGTTAAAAAAATCTTTTATGAAAAACCTACTATGTGCAATGAACTGTGTTAACTAGTGGGATACAAAGATGAAAATGAAATAGTCCTTGCTCTCAAGAAGTTTATGTTCTATAGAGGTCTGTGGGTAGTGGACACACATATAAGTATGATCTTTGTTGTTCAGTTGTTTCGATTGTATCTGACTCTTTGTGACCCCATTTGAGTTTTTCTTGGCAAGGATCCTGGAGTCAGCCATTTCCTTCTCTAGCTCATTTTTCAGATGAGGAAACTGAGGCAAACAGGGTTAAGTGACTTGCCCAGGGACACACAGCTAGTAAGTGTCTGAGGCCAGATTTGAACTCAGGAAGATGAGTCTTCCTGACTTCAGGCTCCAACTTCTATCTATTGCACCACCTAACTGCCCTAGTATCATAGAAGTATTATACAAAGTACAATGAAGTGATTTCAACAGGTAGATAATATTCATAATTTGTGAGATCAAACAAACTTCCCACAGGAGGCAACAGCCAGGCAGCAGCTTTGAAAGCAGCTAGAGTTCCTAGCAGGACAAGGCAGTAAGGGAATTCATTCCAGTCTTGGAGGACCACCTGTGCCAGGGCACAGAATAAAGAGATGGAGGGTTACGTATGGAGAATATTTGGCAGGCCATGCTGGGGAGAGTAGGATTTTCTGGCATCAAAAATACGTGCTCTGACAAAGAATATATTAAAGTATGTCCCTTTCTGTGACCCTTCCCTGCCCTCCACCATAAAGGGAGAGTACTACGCAACAGCCTACCTTGCCAATCCTAATCCTGGCTCTGATCCAAGGTATTATGCTGCATAACCAAATGGAGATCATTGTGCGTACAATGAAAATGCCCAAATGGCCAGTTCATCTTCTCTATTTTGCATCTAAAACGATGCTAGAAGAACAGCCTAATACGATAAGAAATAAACTGGACCATACAAGTAATGATCCAATCACATAGGCCTTTTATAGCTACTTGTTGTTAGGGGAAGAATACTATTACACATAACTATTAATGTTGATGGGCATTTGAATAAGATATTCATTCTTCTTTGTGTCAGCATAATCTTCCACGTCACCCTCCTCTGAACTCTGAGAGGAGAGGATCTGCAGAGATCATCAGATTTTGCTGATGGTCATGTTAATTCATTACTCTAGCCTATTGATAGCTATAGATTAATATATATATATATATACACATATATACATATATACATATGTTTATGCCTATATAGGTGTGTACATATATTTATGTGTGAACACACACATGAAGATAATAAGGAGAAGCAAGGAAATTGTATGCCATTACCACAAGAGTAATCTGGGGAATAGAAACCTCTCTCTGTGTGTATCTAAATACATACACGTCTTAGTCATAATACTATCCATCATAAAATCATTGGAAATGGATAATTGAATAGATAATGAAACTCATTCCCTTGCCTCATTTAGAAGCCCTGATATATTTGGTGAGATATTTTGCCCAACCCACTTTTGAATACTTTTAATCATCTTATTGTTGTGCTATTAGGCACTATTACCCATGTGCTCATTATTTCAACAGTGGCAGAAGTTCCTTGATTGTACAAATGATCCTCAACTCAGAGCCTTGCAAATGGCTGGATAATTTAATTCTAAAGCATTCTGTGACCTCTCGGCTAATTGGTTAGGATGCTTGCTCTGTCTTCTGCTCACCTCTTTGGTAATTACCCTAAGTTCTAAAAGCAGCACAAGTGATTTTTCAAGCTGCCTTGCTGGCTCCTCTTGAAAGGAACAATAAATATTTACCCCAGACATATGGTATTTTGTAGCAGATGCTGGAAGGGTGCTGTTACCTGTGGGCATTCTACGCCTTATTGACATTCACCTTCTCATGGGTTCTGTCCTGCTTCTTCCTACGTATGAAAAACAAAAATATCCAATGCCCTGATTTGTTCTTTAGTCTGCCACCATGTCACAGTGTAGTGGCTATGTCTGGACCACACTCTTGCATCAGGTCATGTAAATGTCACTGATATTTATTTACTAATCAATAGGAAATGTTGCAGACTAGTTCACAGACAAGCCAGCCAAAAGGCATCTGAGTCATTGACAGCATGGAGGAGGAAATAAATAGAGAGGAATTCATTCATAGGTCAGAGAGTTGCAGAAAATTTGGCTTCTAGAATTAAAAGCCAGGGCAGCCCACTTATTGCTATCATTTTTGGTCTTTCCACAACCCAAGACGACATGGTTCCTTCCACAATGTTTTTCTTTTTATAATAAAAATAAACCTTTGTGATTACGTGGGCTGAATAACTCTGGCCCATATGGAATGAAGGCTATTCCTTCGCACTTGTCTGCAAAAGTGGCTCAGAACATTGCCCAGCTGATGGTGAAGAACCTGGGTATGTGAGCTCTCACCTTCTTGAACAATGTTTAAGCTTCTAAGATAGACCATATAAGATAGTGGTAGTATCTCAGGGACAGGATTCACCTATAGTCTTATATTTCCTTTTGGCTTTGTTAATTACGGCAGAGAGAAATGGCTTCTAGAATCAGAGCTTCCCAAACCTGCTTGTTTAGTGCCTTTGTTGGTCACTTTCTTGCCTCCCTGACTCTGAACTCTGATCAGACATAAAGAACAGTACCTAAAGTACCTATTCCTGCCTACCTAAGTTGATGTCTATGAACTCGATTTAACCTCTTGTCTAGTTATACCTGTGGCATCTGCTAGACACCTTCTGCTTAGCTGGAGTCTTGGTTGTGGTATACTGTTTTTGCGCATATGTGCAGACTATGTACACTATGTTAACAGACATATTTAATGCAACCTGAAGCATAGCCGTTCCATTTCCTTGTAGTTGATTATTCTGATAAAGAGACACTTCCGCTGTTTTCTCAGCTCCTAAGATGTCTAAGAGGTAGCCAAAATGCCAGGCAAGGCAGCATGTTATCATTTTTAGTCCAGGACTCTCACTCCTCTTTCTTTCAGTGGAGATCAACAAATTGTCCACCAATATATAGTATATTTTAGAATGGTAAGAAGTTAAGTGCCCAGGGTCACAGTATATGTCAGAGACAGGATGTGGACCTATGTCTTCCTGACTCCAAGGCTGGATCTTTTTCCACTACTCCACGAGTCAATGGGGAGTGGAGTACATAAGCTGAACAAACATTAACCACTGAAAGTAATACTTTGCATTTACTTAATGCCATGCCTCTAAGCTGTGAAAATGCCTGTAAAACTAGTCTTTTCACACCCTCAAAATTCTTTACGGAAGCAAAAAAGTAGCAAATATTATTGTTTTCATTTTGCCTGAGAAGGAATCAAATCAAAGAGGGGGCTGATCAACTTCCCCAAAATCACATGATTTAATTGAACAAGACACAGAGCTGATGATATCCTGTTTTTTTTAGAAGACACATGCTAGGCTGTATTTGAAAATAAAAGTGGGCAGGTGATCCTGTGAGTGAGAATTTATAAGACAAGTGCTACATTCTACTATACAGATGACAGGACCATCTATGAGATGTGCATTTATTTATGTATCTATCTTTCTAACTATCTATTCATTCTTCTATCTATCTGTCTGTCTGCCTGTCTATCTATCTATCTAATCTATGTGTCTATTTGCTTACTCACTATGGCCTATGTACCATTACATATTATCCTACATTCTCCATTGGCCCACATGACTGCATCAATCATCCCTATTCAAATGTAACAGAACAGGAAAGATAGAAAGGCCTGCATTCCAGTCCTACCTCTGATTTATATCGGCCACACTCTTCAACTTCCCAGTGCCTGCAAGCAACTCTCCAAGACTGTACACTCTAGATGAGTGGCTGATCTGCATTAGTGGCGGAAGTTATCACACTGAGAGTTACTGCATACAAATGAGATCACAGGTCTGGGGAAAATCTAGGTTTGATCTCGGAGACTGTGTCCTTGGAGTTGGTAAAAGATATGGCAGGAGAAAAATGTGTACTCTTAGCAGTGGGAGGTTTGAGGGAGAAGCTGGGTAATGATTTTTATACTGTCAATCGGGCAGCACAGCAATGACATCATACTGAGTGCTGGTATGTAAATAGTCTAGAAATAACTATTGGGTCAAAGAAATCAATTAAATAGCAAAGTTTCTTGTGTAGGAGTAAACCCCAAGCTGTTTGTCCAAGCAAGAACTTGCTTAGAAGCTCTGGATAGCCATGTACTTAACTTAGTGATTTCACTTTATCAGAGAATGTGATTGAGGTAGTGGAATTTATGCCATATTCTACCCTTCTAAACTTTCAATCAACAAACATGGATCCTACTATGTACTAGGCATTGTGCTTCATTTGCCAGCTTGGAATAGATGCCACAATTCCCTAAGGAAATCCCCTCATCAGAAAACTCATTACCCAGTGAGACTACACTAACCTTGATACTCATACCTCATCTGTACACTCAGTACCCTATGCCCCTCTGATTGGAGTGCTGGTGAGCAGAGCAAAGAATTCTGCCTAATGTTTTCCCTTAAAGAAGGCTCCCAGGCCAGCAATCTTTTTATGTCCTGCTTGTTTCCCTTGGATTGGACTCCATCATGCATTCTCCACCCCACTCCCTTCTGCTTTTCATATTCCTTTTGTGTGTTGGCTTCCTCCATTAGACTGTAAGCTCCTCGAGGGAAAAGTCTTTCTCTTTCGTATCCCTAGTGCTAAGTACAATGCCTGGAAAATAGTATCTGCTTACTAAATGTTAATTGACTAGTAATTGACTATTGACTGACTACTCTATGAAGCTTTAATACAACATTGAGTAGGGCCTTGCCTTCAAGGAGATTACATTCCAAAATTTCCCTGTTATTGATCATTGGGTGGCTTGGTGGATAGAACATTGGACTTGGAGTCAGGAAGCCCTGAGCTAAAATCCTACCTTAAATACCTACACTTACTAACTGTGTGATCCTGGGCATGTGGTTTAGCCTCAGTTTCCTTATCTGTACCATATGGATAATAGTAGCACCTACCTCCAAAGGCCATTATAAGACTCATAGGAGTTAACAAATGTAAAACACTTTGCAAACCTTAAAGTGCTATATAATGTTAGCTTTTATTATTATTGGCTCTCTAACTTCATAGTGTTAGTGAGAAGGCTAATTAATGGTCTCCTGAATTATACAATCTCAAATACAACACTTGAAATCTCTCACTACAACAACGCATTTTCAGAAAGTTTCCACATTGTAGGCATTTCAGCCTACTGAGAGAAATAATGGGAAAGAGGGGTCCTTTTATAAGCTAACTAATTTATCTTCATTTCCTAGGAGAAGGTGAAAGAATAGCTATAAGTGGAACTCTCTGCTGGAATTACCTAGAATGAAACCAGGAGCCACTGACCTAAATAAAACTGTGTTTTGATGTATGACTAAAGGTTTTGGCAGCTGAGTCTTAACAAAACAAACCACTTTTGCCCTTCTACAATCTGGCTATAGCTGGGTCTGTCTTTCCAGTCTTCTTAGATCATTCCTCCTCCTGGATTCTATATTCCAGCCAAATTAAAGTGAAGCTTGGATTTGAACCCAAGTCTTCTTGACTCCAAGTCCAGTGCTCTTTCGATGCACACCATATTGTACTAAGCCATTGGTGGCACATTATCCCCCTAGAGCAGTATTTCCCAAAAGATTTTGGCCATGAAGAAGATTTTCCTTGGTTTTGCCTTGGAATTTATTGATCACATCCATAAAGGCTGGTCAAGGAAAACTTGGAGTATAGAATATACCCAGAATAAAAGGGTTAGGGAAAACTTTTTTGAGTAAATGTAAAGTATTTGGAATGCTCTCCATCTTCACTTCCATCTTAGAGAATGCATAGTTTCCTTCAATGGCTCAGGTGACATCTACCACGTGCAATATTTCATGACTCTGTCTCTCCGCCCCCCCCCAGTTGTTATCACTCTTCCCTTAAGTTATTTTGTAGTGTCTTGTATATAATTGATTCTATTCCTGCTGAAGGATAGCATGGCTTGTACTTTTTGAAATTCTCTGCCTTTCTCAGCAGTCTTTCCCAATCTGAAGAATCAATCAACCAATAAACAATTATTAAGCACCTAATATAAGCCAAACACTTTGCTAAGTGATAGGGATACAAGAAGAGACAAAAGATGGTGCTTGCCTTCAAGGAGCTTGCAGTCTAGTGGACAAACACCTCCATTTATGCAAGCCTATGTTAACACTGGCTCAGCAGTCTCTCACCCAATCAGGATTTGTGTCTCCCTTCATGCATACAGCAGCATACAGTATTACAGGACTGTTGTTCAGGAAAACTGCCCCAAGCTTGGGCAGGGAAGGGTTTACATATACTTTGTATTGTCTTGCCTGTGTGTATATACTGTATTTGTATGTAAACTCATTGATGGCAGGACTTTTGTTTTTTCTTCATACCTGGTGGGGACTATAAGCTAAAATATAAAAATGTAGCACACTAGGTGATCGTTTTACAAAATATGAATAAGTCTTTTGAGTCAATTAAAGAGAACTTGACCATTGGATAAGAAAAATTGCCCAAGCTCCTGTGAAATTCTAATTGCCAAGCTTGTTAGCAGTCCACAGTTTGAGAGCTTGAGGGATTCCAGTAAGGATTCTGTAGCCAATGAAGAACTTAGCTCTTCACTTCTTGAAAGGGAATAAAATAAAGAAATAAAAGAAACATCAGGCCAAGTGTGCACTTCCGTATGGTGGACAGGTTAGGGTAAATAAGGTAGCCACAATTATCAAGATGCTGCAAGGGTCATTACCACTACCTCTTCTCCCATCCGAAGGTCCATGGTGTTTTTTGTACCTCACTTGAAACCCACCACAGAAGAGAGAGAAAAAGTTTGTCCAATCTAAACCTTCTGTAAGCACATTGAGTTTTAACTCAGCAGCCAAGTAAAAGGCTTTTTATTACCATGCCTTAAGCCAACAGGAAATAGAAGACACTGATGCTTGCTCTGGATCAGGTAGGAAAAGGGTCTTTCTATCATAATATTTCCAGAACCAGGCTCACCAAAACTTTTGTTGCAAAACTATTGTGCGTACTCTAAAGACTGAGCCCTTATTGTTCAGTCTTCTCTTCCCCATTAGAGTAATTTGAAAGGGAGGGCACTAGCAGCTGGTGTGTGTGTGTGTGTGTGTGTGTGTGTGTGGAAGGGGATTCAGGAAATAATTCATGTAAAAAGGGCTCAATGCTTAAGCTGCTTCTAGAAGGAGGATAGTGACTTTATAAAGTTAAGGTACAGAGGGAGTATTTTATAGGCATGGGGAATGGTCAGTGCAAAAGGATGTAGACTAGAGATGGAAGTGTTGTGTGTAAGTAACAGAGAAATGGACAGTTTGGCTGAATCACAGAGTACAAGAAGGAGAGTAAGGTGCTATGTGACTGAGAAGATAGACTGGGGGCAAGGTCACGAAGGCCTTTAAAAGATAAACAAAAGGGATAATATTTCATCCTAGAGGAAATAGTGAGCCACTGGAACTTAATGGGTAGGAGAATGCTATGGTCGGATCTGCATTTAAGCAAAATTACTTAGTGTGAAGAATGAACTGGAGTAGGGAGAAACTTGGGACAGGGAGACCAATCAGGAGACCAACACAAAAATCTAGGTAAGAACTGGTGAAAAAAAAAGGAGTGATATGTGAAAGATATTGTGAATATAGAAAGGGAAAGATCTGAAAACTGATTGGTTATATGGGGTAAAGGAGAGAGAAAGAGAGAGAGAGAGAGAGAGGGAGGGAGGGAGAGATAAGAGTTGAGGATAATGCTAAAGTTGTGAACGTGGGAGATTTGAAGAATATTGTTGCCATTGCTAAACATAGGCAAGTTTGGAAGACGGGTTGTTTGGTAAGAAAGATGAGATCTGTTTTAGGGCACATTTGAGATGTCTCTGGGACATCCTTTTTGACATATCTAATAGGCATTTGATGATGTAGGATTGAAGTTAGGGAAGAAACAGGCTGGATATATGGATCTGCAAGTCTCAGGCATGGTGATTATAATTAAACCTATGAGAACTGATGAGATCACTAAGATATATATATATATACATATAATATACATATATATGTATATATATATATATATATATATATATAAAATGTGTGTATGTGTGTGTACACACACATACATATGGAGAATAAAGAGTAGAGGAACTAGGAACTTTGGAAAATATCCACAAAGATATGATCTGAATTAAGAACCATCAAAGGAGACTTAGAAGGAAATAAATAGGTAAGAAGAAAACAACAAAAATAGTAGTGTCACAAAAGCCTAGAGAAAAGTTCAGGACAAAAGGGTGATCAACAGTGACAAATGAAGCAGAAAGGCAGAGAGGGATGAAGACTGAAAAGAGGATATCAGCATTAGCAATAAAGAGACCACTGATAACTTTGGAGAGAGTAATTTCAGTCAAGTAGTGAGGTCGGAAGCCAGACTGCAAAAGGTTAAGAAGTGAATGAAAGGAAATGAAGACAGTGAATGCAGAGAATTTATTTCTAGTATATTGGCTAAGAAAAGGAGAACAGACATAGAACAATACCTTGAAGGGATGGTAGGATTTAGTGAAGGTCTTTTAATGATGGAAGCAATATGAGCATGTTTGAAGTGAATAGGAAAGCAACCAATAGATAGGGAGAGGTTCAAGAAGGGGCATGATGGAGGCAGCAAATCTACCAGAGAAGAGAGAAGGGGATGGGTTCAAGTTCACACCGGAGGGTTTTCCTCAACTTTAAAACAAGAGGGTCAAATTAGATTATTTTTGATGTTCTTCCCAGCTCTACATCTAGGATCCCATAATCTTTCAGGGGATTTTGTATAATTTTGAAATATGTTTACAAGATATCTTTTGGGGGAGAATTTTAAGTCACTATTTCAGAAATCAAATACTTTCTTGTAATCCACAAATGACAAGCCATGTGGCATTTTGTATTCTCTACATCTTTCAGTTAGTTGTGTGATGGTAAAGATGTGGTCTTTTGTGGAATGTCATTAGCACAAACCTATTTCCTTCTAAATACCCCCATCAAAGTAGCCTTCAAGGGCAGGTAGGTGGTGCAGTGAACAGAGCACCTGCCCTGGAATCATGAGGATCTGAGTCCAAATCCAGCCTCAGATACTTGACACTTATTAGCTGTGTGACCCTGATTGCAAAATTTTTGCATCCATTTGTTAAGGCAATCAGACTTTTCCCAGTTCTTTCCTTTTGGGATGCTAAGACTATCAAGTCTTCCCTTTGTTTGAATGGGGCAGATAAAGTGGGATTTTGCCTTGGAGTTTTTCTCAGCATTAAGACAATCTAGAGTCATTGGATTGCATGGATTTTTTTTGTGCATGAAGTGACTACAGTTTTAATTTTGAACACAATTAATTTTTAAAACACGAAGAAAAGGGTATTATTTTCTTTTTTCTTTTGGACAGTGAACAGCTTTTCTTTCTTTTAAAAGAATTTATCCATGAAGAAAAATACTCATGTTCAGCATTTTAAATGGTACACAGAAAAATATTCACATTCAGAATTTTAAGTGATATACAATAACAGTTTCCATCTCTATCAGCAACCACTAGAATATTTGTCTTTCCCCCCACAAGTTGGACTATTTTAATTTTTTTGACTTTTAAAAATTATTTAATTTAGTTATTTTCTTGGAAAAAAACAATAATGAAAAAAAACCCAAAATATAATTATAGTTTTGTTTTGTTTAAAATCTGCCTTTATTTCACCTGCAGGACTTGAAGTTTCTCCTACTGGCAGGAATCAGGTTCTGACTCGGTACCAAACCTGAAAACAGAATGCTGGCAACAGGGGAAGAGAAGGTGGGCCATGGGGCTGGTGTAGCTGAGGACTGCCCACTCTATAGCCTTCTGCTCAAACCACTTACTTGATCCATCTCTTGTATATTAACCTTTCCCTGCTCTGGGAGTGGGGCATGTTGGAGGAAGTCCCCCAACCACCCTTCTGTTATACCCATCAAAGCTGGGAAGGAAGCAAGGGAAATCCTTGAGCCAGCATGAATTCCATTTCAATGGAATGGTGGATTCCTCTGGAATGACCTATACCACACACCATTCTCCCCAACCCTCCCCAGCCAATACCCCCACTGGCTGAGGCTCATTTGTTAAGGAATAGAATCAAAAACACCAACAAAAGCATACAAGGATGGCACCTCAATGTGATCCTCAACCAGGGGTGGGTGGTATTGGGTGGGGGAGGGAAGAGAAAGGCTGCAGAAGGTTTTCCAGGAGAGACAAGGACACAAAATAAAACTGCAGGGAAGGAAGGCAAGACAAAACAGCAGCAAACCTCTCACACCCCCATGGAGTACTTTGGGGACCTTGCTTCTGTCTTCTTCCCAGAGCAGAGTCCAAGGCCTACTAGAAGTCACTCTTGGGGCCTCACAGCTGCAGAAGTTGGACTATCTTTAAAGACACTTTAGGGCAATGTTTCTGGACTTAGAGTCAAAGCCCATCTCAACAGCTCTCTGATAAGTAGAAATTTTTTTTTTCACATCTATTTTATATGGAGGAAGATGTTAGTATAAACCTCTCCTACTTATAACAAATTCCAGAAGTTTAAACAAAAGCTTAAGTTTTCCCAACTTTCCATAAATAATTGATTCTGATTCTTTTTCCTGGGGAATTTTGATTTCAGTAGTTTCATTGGTTTCCATAGGGAAGAATGAAAATTGAAGAAATTCCCTATATTGTCCATTGTTTTGTAGTCTCTTTCTTTAAAGTACTTAAAGATACTTTTTTTTTACCATGGTATCTAAACTGTAGGGTGTGCGTGCATGCATGTGTGCATATGTGTGTGCATGTATGTGCGTGTGTGCGTGCACACATGTGTGTGTACACAGAATGGCAAAATGGAAAATGCATGAGCAAATCTCTTAATATTTCTCAACCTCAGTTTCTTCTCATGTCACAGGGTTATTGTGAGGATCAAATGAAATAACATGTAAAGTGCTCTGCAAACCTTAAAACATTATATAAATGGCACCAGTTGCATGGAAAACAAGAGTTTTGACAGAAAATTTATATATTCATACCTCAAACAAACAGAATGCTAAGAGATAGGGACTGAAGTAATCAACTTCAGATCATAGATGTGATGTGCCATTATTTAATGTAATATTAATAGAAACATTTGAATGTTTTAAGGTTTATCCTCAACGATGCTATGACATAGGTGCTATTATTATCTTCGTTTTACAAATGAGGAAATGGAGGCTGACAGCTTAGGTGAGTTGTTAAGGGTCACATAGCTAACAGGAAGTACATGAACCTGAATTTGAACTCAGGTCTACCTGAATCTAGGTCCAACACTCAATCCACTGTGCCATGGAAAAACCTATAGGAGCTGGTTAATGCCTACTAGGAATTCTATCTTTAATTCAGATAAATGATACTAAGTGCATGGAATTTTTCCTTGGGTTGTAGCAAATGTAGTCTAACTGGATGGCTCAGTTTTCTACAGGTATAATAGTTGAATTTCAGAATAATTATATTTCTAAAACTTGTTTTTTTCAATTCAAATGGAAATCATAACTAAGAAATGAATTAAATATAAATTACTCACTAATATTTGCATAACAATTTAATTTTATAAGATATAGAGCAGTTAAAGAAATTAAAGAGTTTAAAAAATACAAACGCTGAAGCCAAGTACTGTTTCTTTCTCTCTAGACAGAAATTGTTTTCAATAATTCCTTATCAGTCACTGCTTAATCTAACCTTGAGTTTGCTTCCTAAGCTTAAGTAGATATTGCTTTGATTCCATTCAGAGAGTCAAAAGCCTTCTTGGCTTCCCTTCCTCTGTATGCTTGAAGGCACTTAAAAGCCCCTATTTGCTTACTCTTATCAAAAGAAGGCATTAATAGCTTTTGTAACTTGTTCATTTCTATTTCAAAATCCACAAATAAGGACTCTCCTTCATAATACAACATGGTAGCAATGACTAGAACATTACAGTCTCCAGATTCTCCTTCCCCTCCCAAAAGTATTTGTATCATTTCCCAAAATTAATACTTTGAGCCGCCTGTGATCATTGACGTGGATGTTCCTTCTCAAGATGCAGATTGTTACCCATCCACCCTGTGAGAGTCTTGTCCACATATTCCTGTAAATCTTCTCATAGTGGGAGGGAGGGGGTGCTGTCCATCCAGTAGAGTCAACAAGCATTCATTAAGAACAAGCTACCTGGCAAGTGCTATGTTAAGTGCCATAGATACAAAGAAAAAAAAAGATGCTTCCTCCTCCTAAGGAGCTCTCAGACTAATGGGGGAGGCAACAAGCAAATGACTATGTACAAATAAAAAATAGGTAATTTGGAGATTGTCTTAGAGGGAAGGCATTGCAATTATGGAAATCTGGGAAAGGCTCCTTGTATAAAATGAGACTTCAGCTGGGACATGAAAGAGTCAAGAAAGCCAAGACATGTTCTAGGGGTCTTACTCTAGAAAAAAATCACTAAACATTTAAAAACATCTTTCATTCAGTTCCATTTTACCCTGAAACCAAGTTTCTGCCTTTTCTAACTCTGGCCTCTTCCATATTTTCACACTCCATCCAGCTTCTGTCTTGAATCTCCTACCAATGTCTGCCTACCTCCTTCTTATCAACAAAGGCCCTGGGTTCTAACCTGGAACATGGTTTCTTCTAATATTACAATTACCATGGATCAAATGAATGTGAAAGTGCTAAAATTCAAACCAAACTTTGCCAGTTTCCAAAGTAGAAAATTAGCTAAAATCTATACAACTGAATTCATCATCACAATATTGCTTGTTGACAATTACACAAATGAAAATAAATATTCAAAAATATCTGAGAAGTCATTTTTGGAAGTTCCTTCTAATGATGGGGATCATTACCCATTCATATCTGTCCAAGCTGTGTAACTATTCTATGTCTCTTCCCATAAGCATGCCACAGGGTGTCCATTCTGGGACTCTAACATAATAGGAGAGAGGTAGCTTCCTCCATTTCCCCTGATATACTGTGGATACCAGTGGCACACTCTGGCCACCCACCTGCCATTGCTTGCATTTACCATGTGACCAGTTCTTCCAGATCCATCCTTTTGTAGATGATGCTGTATATCAAACCTCAGAATGTTATGAAACAAACACAAAAATCAATTTCTCAAATGAATAAACCTCCAAACATTGATAACTCAAGATTTAGACATTTTCATTCTTCCACAATATTAACTCCTTGTTTTTACTATAATTTTATGGTATCCATTGAGGTCAAATCTTGACATGAAGGAATAACTAATAATGACAATTCATCATTGGTAATAGTCAACCTTATCAAAGGACAAAACCTAAAGCAGAGAGATGAGGATCATTTTGGTAATTCATAGGCTTTAGTATCTATAGATTTTAGAATTGGAAATAACCTTAGAAACCACTGAATCCAGCCCTCTCTATAAATGGGGAACTGAGAATCATAAAGTTTCAATGACTAACTCAAGGTTATGTAGCTAATAAATGTTTAAGACAACATTTGAACCCAGATCTTCTTGACAAGTCTAGTGATCTATCTGTTATTGCACACTGCCTCTAATTTTGGACTATATCTTTCTTGTCCACTCATAAGAACTATTAGAGAGACATTGGCAACCAAAGCAGGACATTTAAGGTGGTAAGGAGGCTGGTAGCCACATCCCATGATAAACAATATAGATTTGTTCGATCTGAAGAAGAGAAAACTAAAGTTAGATGCAACTTTTGGCTTCAAATGCTTGAATGAATGTGGAATAGGTAGCACACTCATATATCACTCTGGAACACACTCAGGACCAATTAATGGTTCTAGTAATAGGAAGACAGAATTCAGGTGTATATAAGGAAAGATTACCTAATAATTAAAGCTGTCCAAGACTGACACATGCTGCTTCATTAAGTAGTGATCTCTCCATCATTGGAAATATCTACTGATCAGATTTCTACTTGTTTAGTAATTTGCAGGGAGATTATTGCTTTGGGTGGACTGAAGGCCACATTAGTTGAATTTTAAACCCTTCCTTCAAAGATTCTTTGGTTATTAAGTCAGTCTGTAACTTTGAACACATATTGACTAACAATAGAAAGAAGACCATTCTGAAACATTCCGGGTAACTAGGGGAAAGCCAGTTTGCAAATAAACTTTCTTTGGACAATATCCAAAGTAGATCATCAACACCGAGTATGTATTACTAGCAAAAAAAAAAGTCCCCAAACTGTTTTTTCTACACCCTTTCAGCAAGCCTCAGAGTGATCCTGGTGACACACTTTTTCTGTTTTCCTGTTTCCCTCTGTTTGTCCCAGCCCCCTATGAGAAATATTGTACAAATGATGGTATCTGAATAGAACGTTTTAACGAAGCCTTATTTGTTTGTGCTTTGTTTTCATTTACCTCATTTAAAAAACATAACAGTGCACTTAGAAAAAACATTGGATAGGAATTGTCAACTAGAAACAGCTCCCGGAGGCACTGCTGAAAGGAATCTTGGGAACTGAAATTGTAGATTAAAGGGAAGTTATAAGACACTGGTGCTTTGCGGGGTGGGAGGAATTCTGGAAGATGGACAAAAAGGATATTTTTTGAACAAATAATATTCCCTCTAGGGAATTTATCAAAGTTTTGAAAGACTTTAGATTGTACTATTTACTCCCTCCTTGCAATCATACATTTGCATAAATGTGCTATTCTTCATTGATAATGCTGCTGACCTACCATCAGCAAGGCACATGCTCTGAATTCTACTCCCAGCAGTGATGATTGGTTTTGTCTGCCACCACATAGATTCAGCTCCTTCAAGTCTGGGAAATACTAGTGGCAGATGGGAGCTGTCCATATAGCTGAAGCTTGTTCACAGCAATAAGAGAATAGGGTTCAAAATGACTAAAATAGTCAAGCTGCACAGGGACTTTTTGTACTGGCTCAAACCTGTTTGGACACCTGGTCTTTTAATCTTTTTTTTTTTTGTAAATTTTTTTAATTTTGTACTTAATTACAAAATGAGAAAAGAAAAGAAAAAAAAAACATTGCCATATACACAACAGACCATAAGAGAGGATTCAATATAAAATAATGTTTCCTTTTCATGAAAACTGATATAAAAAAATACCACACATTGTTTTCAAAGCTGCCCAGCTTTTCTTTGCTTCCTTGTTGGTTTTCTTTTATTCTATGCTGTGCATTTTTTACTTTATGTTTCCCCTCCCCCTAGCCCAAAAAAGGCTACAATTAAGTGTGGCTATATACATAGATATCTATAAACGTACACATACCACTGCCTTGCCCTCTATTCCTTAATCTACCCACCCCTCCAAGAATCCCTCCCTTATTCTCTCCCCCCACCCTATCCCCTTGACCTCTTATTTCTTTCTGAGTTTAGAAGACTTTTATAGATTCATACATTATACATATACATACACACAGATATATATATGTATATACATACATACATATATATGTATATATATGTATGTGTGTGTGTGTGTGTGTCTACATATATATATATATATATATATATATATATATATATATATATATATATATATATATATATATATATATGTTGTTCCCTCTTTAACTCATTTCCAATGAGTGTAAGGTTTCACCACTACCCCTCCTCTCCTACTAGCTTTTTCTGTATAATTTTTTTTTGCCTTTTTTCCTCATTCATATGCGATAATTTCTCCTTTTTATCTATCCATAGACAGTTTTACATATTTGTAGAATCACCCCACCATACTCATCTCAGCCCAAGCCTTTCTTTCAAACTACCCAAATAAAAATGTCCATCATAAAAAAGTGATAGTATTTTCACATATAAGAAGTAAAGAATTTGCCCTTATTTAGTCCCTTATAATTGGTCTTTAATATTTACTTTATATTTCTCCTGGATGTTGTACGTTGAATTTTCCCTCAAGTTCTGCTGTTTTTGTCACAAATACATGAAAGTCTTTCAGTTCATTAAATGTCCATTTTTTTTTCATTCAGGATTATACTTAACTTTGCTGGGTAAGTTATCCCTGGTCATTACCTCAGCTCTTTTGCTCTACGAAATACAGTATTCTAAGACTTATGGTCCTTCAATATAGTTGCTGCTAAGTCTTGTGTAATCCTTATTGTGCTCCACAATATTTAATTTTTTTTCTTGTTGCTTCCAATATTTTCTCCTTAACCTGGGAGCTTTGAAATCTGGCTATGATATTCCTGTAAGTTTTCCTCCTGGGATCTCTTTCAGTTGGTGATTGGTGAAGTTTTTTCTATTTCTGCTTTGCTTTCTTGTTCTAGAACTTCAGGGCAATTTTCCTTGATAATTTCTTGCAATATTGTATCAAGATTCTTTTTTAAATCAAAACTTTTAGGCAATCCAACTATTCTTATATTGTCTCTCCTCAATCTATTCTAGAGATCAGTTGTTTTTCTGATGAGATGTTTCACATTCTTTTATTTTTTTGATTTTGTTTTATAATTTCTTTGTGTCTTAGAACATCATTAGCTTCCCTTTGCCCAATTCTAGTTTTCAAGGGATTATTTTCTTCCTTAAGTTTTTGACTTTCTATTTCAAGTTGGTTGACTTTTTTTCATAATTTTCTTGATTTTCTTGTATTACTCTTATTTTTTTTTCTAATTTTCCCCAGTCTCTCTTATTTGATTTTTAAAGTCCTTTTAAAGTTGTTCTAAAAATATTTTTGTGCTTGGGGCCATTTGACATTTCTCATTTAAAAAGAAGTGGCTTTTTAAGCTCAATTATCTTCCTCTGAATATGAACCCAGGTCTTCTGTATCCCCATGGTAGTTATCTATGCTTGGGTTCTTTCTCCTTTGCTTGCTCATTTTTATTCATTTATTTTATTTTTAGCATTTTTAGTGCTATGGGAAATAACGCCCCAAGCCTCAGGTCCTTCCTCCTGTTATTTTCTAAGTTCTGTCTGGTCTTTTAATCTGTTGCTCATCTTGGGCATATTTCTTGTTTAACTCTTAGATTTCATTACCACCATATTCCTGACATGTTATAATATGGCATTTATTAAGAGCCTACTGTGTGCCATCACAGGCCTTCAATCATCTCATACCTGGATTAATAGCCTGCTAGTTGTTGGGTCTGCCACAAGTCTATCCTTGCTCCAGTCCATCTTTTAATCAGTTTCCAAAGTGATTTTCCTAAAGTATAGGTTCAATCCAGTGGTTCCCTATCACCTCTAGGATCGAATAGAAAACCCCCTGTTTGGATTTCAAAGCCCTTGAAAACCTAGGCTCATCTACATTTCAGGTCTTCTTATACCTTAACCTGCTGTCACACACACACACACACACACACACACACACACACACACACACACACACTCTTCAATGCAGTGACAATCCTTCCTTGTTGTCCCACAAAAGACCCTCCCTCCCTTAGCTCTGTATGTTTTCACTGACTATCTCCCATGCCTAGAATGCTCTTCCTTCTCATCTCTGCCATCTGGTTTCACCAGCTTCCTTCAAGTGCCAACTAAAATCTCACCTTTTAAAGGAAATTTTTCCAAATTTATCTTAATTCTAAGGCCTTCCCTCTGTTAATTATTTCTTATTTATCCTGCATATAGTTACCAGAGTGCTGGACAGATAGTAGATGCTTAATAAATGTTAAGCACTAAGGATAAAAAGAAAGGCAAAAGACAGTCCCTACCCTCACAATCTAATGGGGGATATAATAAGTAAACAATTATGGACAAACTCTACAAAGAATATATTCCCACTATCTTCCTTTTTCCTAAATCCTCTTGTCAGGGTCCATTTTGGAGGGTTGGAACTAGAGGGGTTTTGCAGAAAAATAAGATGAACTTGTCAATGCTAAAAGCAACAGGCCCTTTTATTTGGCTTAAGGGATGGTCAAGTGACAACTGTAGACACACACACAGAAAGATCAAAGGAGTATTTTAATATGATGTAACATAACCTGTTGCTGGTGACAGTGGGAGGGGGACAGGGTGGGGCATCAGTTAAAAGAAGAGGCAGCTTTGAGCTTGGGCTCTCTTTCTATGACTTTCCAAGTGGCTTCCTGTGGCTCCATGATGTTCTATGAGGGGTTACCAATATCATGGTAATCATGAAGATAGTAGATGAAGACTAAACTAGTCGAGCTTGTGCCTGGGACCCTAGCAGCCTTTTCTGTTTTTGTCTTTATTCTTTCCTAATCTTGGGTGAATGCCTATTTATTCCAAGATGGACACGTCCAGGCTTAGTGATGACTTTGTGAAATTTAGGGGTCTGAAGTTTCTGGTTACAATGAGTAGAGCTGGCTGGTGGTAGGGGAAACTTCTGCACTGGAGCATGGACACCATGGGCAAGAGGAATGGGCCAGGCTTGGCTATTTTACCAGCAGATATGCAGAAGAAGTTGTTTAGACAGGGAAGAGCAGAGGTAAAATGTAAAATGTTTAATCACCAGTGTTGTGAACTGATTTATGTTCTAATGAGGTATATGTATAACCCTCCCAGGAGATTGTAATTGTAGTTATGCTATGTTACTGGATCCTATTTAAGTTGTTCTGCTAATAGAAACTTGCTGTGTCTTTTCTGTTTAGCATATTTTCTGTGTGTTGGAAAAAATACCTGTCTCATGCATGATTCATATAGTACATTGAGTATCTTTTTACCCCTTCTGCCCTTTTGGGGAAACACTAAATTTGAATCATAACCTGAGCTACAAATAAAATGGCTCCCAGAGCACTAAGCTAGGAGTTTGATGAGCCAAAGACTATGATAACAGGAAATTTAGCTCTCTTTCATCAGAGCACAGGCTCCCCAGCACTGAACCTGGTCCAAATTGAATGACCAAGTATAGAACAGGGAGTGGGTATAGTATCCTAGTCATAGAGGACTAATCAGCAGTTCCCTAATGATAGACACATATCTCATTTGAGCTTTATCACAACCTTGTGAATTAAGTGTTATTCCTATCCTGATTTTACAGTGAGGAAACTGAGTCTCAGAGAGGTTACATCATATTGCTAGATATGAACCAGAGGTGAGATGTGAACACAGGTCTTCCTGACCCCTTTCCCTATCTGTTACACCACATTGCTTCTCTTCAGTCCTCTTCTTCCATAACATTTGTACAGCTTTCGTCTCTATTAATCACCTTCCCATAAAGAATATTGTTTCCTCCCTCACCTCCAGAGACAATGCACTGTCCTAGGTTCCTCTCACCTTTCTATTCTCCTCTTCTGACTTCTCATCCTCCTCTCAACCCTTTGATTTGTGCATTTCTTAGGAGTCTTTACTTGGACCTCTTCTTTCTCTCTCCATACTCTCTCTTAGTAATCTCATTTACTATGATAGCTTCAACTACTTTGTCTATGAAGAGGATTCTCAAGTCTCTAGTCTTGATGTCTCTTCTTACATTTGAGCTTGTGTTTCCTACTCTTTACATGACATCTTTACTTAGATGTTCCACTGGCATCGCAAATTCTTCAAGTGCCAAATTGAAATGCATCAGATTACCTGTGACTTCATTGTTTCTCTAGATGGCACAGTGGCTAGAGTGTAGGTCCTGGAGTCAGGAAGACCTGAGGTCATATTTGACCTCAGACATTTACAAGCTATGTGACCCTGGGTATGTCACTTAACCCTATTTGCCTCAGTTTCCTCATCTGTAAAATGAACTGGGGGCAGCTAGGTGGCACGGTAAATAGAATGCTGGGCCAAGAGTTAGGAAGATTCATCTTCTTGAGTTGAAATCCTGCCTCAGACTCTTACTAGCTGTGTGACCACAGGTAAGTCGCTTAAACCTGTGTGCCTCAGTTTCCTCATCTGTAAAATGAGCTAGAGAAGGAAATGGCAAATCACACCAACATCTTTGCCAAGTAAACCCTAAAAGGGGTCACAAAGATTTGGACACAACTGAAAAAAACTAAACAGCAACAATCACTATTCACCCTCTCTCTTGTGTTTATAACCTTAAGAGTATCTTTGACTCTGCCCTCTTTCTTTTTTTTATTCCTCATATCTAATCAAGCACTATTTAATTAAGTACCACCAACTCTATATCTCCAACTTTTCTCAAGTTCATTCCCCTCTCTCTATTTCCACTACTGGCACCCAAGTATAGGCCTCTGTTAACACACTGCTGGCCTCTCATAATAAGCTGCTTCCATGTCTTCTTGCCTGAATTTTCACCCTGTCCTAATCATCGTTTGAGCATGCCATGGTCAGAATAGCCTTTTTTATTCATGGATCTGGTCACTGCATTCCTCTGCTCAAAAATCTTCAGTGGCTCTATACTGCCCAAATAAAATTCAAAAGTCAGTTTGGTATTCAAGGCCCTATCTGGTCCCTCACTACTTTTCTACATTGTCCTCATTCATCTTTATACCTCTGCTCACCTTTGCTGTATTATGGCTATACCTTTGTTCCCTGTGCCTGGAATAATCTCAGTCCCTTAAACTTCTTTGCCTATTGAATTCCACTGGGGTAGGGAGAGATTGTGATCTATAGAGCTAGAATTAGCATTTTATCACCCAGACAAAGCTTCAAAAAAACCTACTCTCTATAAATAGTAACATGAAAAATGTAATCAAATAATAAACTTTTGAAGACAATTTCAGTGGGAGTGAAGAAAAAGACAAACGTGCCAGGGCATACATTGCCAATGCTACACTGCTTTAGGCAGAATAGGTTTCCTCCAGTATATGAAATGCTATCGTATGGTAACTTCCTATTTTTACTATTCTTGCTAACTAGGTGCTAAGCTTTGTCATTTCTGCACTGCTGAAGGGCTCTTAAATACTGCTAGCACTCTATATTTTAGGGCCCTGGGATAAAACTCTGATCATCCTGTCCTAGTTATGGCTCTGGCCATCTACATGCTTTGAGAGAGGACTCACACCGATGATATTATATTTTCGAAAATACCAAAGTGAGATAGGATTCTGGGAAGATGGTGGAGTAGGTCAGAAAACTTTTGGCCCTCCAAATTTCTTCTGCAAAAACAAACAAAAAAAAACTCCAATAAGACGGAACATTGCCTCAGAGGGAATCTAGAGCAGCAGCAATAAACAAAAGTTAGGGTAAAGCAGTTGTTCTCCAAAGACAACTTGAGAAGATTCCAAGGAAAGACCAGACCTCTAGGGGTGGAGGTTCAGCTTGAGTGAAATGCAGACACATCCAGGCCAAATCTGTGGAATCAACAAACAACAAACCCTAGGGGTAGCTGGGGTTGGGAGGCAGCCTCAGCCTTAGAGGCTGACTAGACAGGTCCAGGGCTAGGCTGCTGCTGTGGGGGAGAAGAAGCTGGCACACATCTGGTGAGTGCAGTAGCAGAGAGGCAGGGACCCTGCTGGCTGTGGAACAGAGTCCCTGGTTTCAGTTCCAGAGCAGAGGGGACAGCTGTAATTTGCAGTCACTTGTAGGGATCACAGGGAGCAAGATTATTTGTGGGACAGTGTGGCTGGGGGCCCAAGGCTTAGGAGTGGAGAGCCCAAGATTGAGTCCTGGGGCAGACCTCAGAAAATAATAGCAAGAAGGACCTGAGGCTTGGAGCATCATTCCCCATACCTCAGCAGCAGAACTTGATTACATTAATAACTGCTAAAAACAACAGAAAACAAAAAAAAATTAAAAGAAAACCCTGAAGTAAGAGAACCAAATGTCATAGATGGACAAAGATCTAAGAGAAATTAGGAAATGGCTTTTTAGCAAGGCTTACTTTAAATTGCAGTTCTTTATTCTTACTGACCCTGATATGAGAGCACACATATAACACAAGGCTAATTTGTGAAGGGGACAATTGGTGGACTGTTGTAGAATCTTAATGAATAAATAATGTTCCCATTTGTTACTTATTTTCATCCAAATGTTGATAAATAGTTCCTATGATAATTACTGATTTTCTATATTTATGGAAAAGTGGCATTTCATAAATATCAAATTGTGATATTATCTCTATGTGTACTATATTTCTATGAATATATAAATTTTGGTTATTGCTACTATAATGCTTTGAAATTTTAAAGTGGATGAATCAAGAAGGGTATGACATGTATCTTTTACAATACTAGAAACAAATAAGCAAGTCCTTTCCATTGTTCCTTTTGAAAATTTATCCTAAGATGCTGCCAATAGAATGGATATAATGAAAAAAATTCACTGAAAGTTATTATTATTTTCATCCGAATGAAGTCAATTTCCAGGCATTTGGTTAATGACTGGAGACAACCCTGATTAGCATATACCTATAAGAAGAAAACCAAAAGGGTCCAATAGTGTCTTGCTGAATAAAGTTTTAAACATTTAGAGAAAAACATTAAAAAATTATACAGCAATTGTCCAATGTGGAATAATAGAAAGCAATGCACTTGTTTGAAGACCTAGATTTGAATCTTAGCTTTGCCTTAGACTTACTGGGTGACTTTAAAAAATTCACTGAACTCCTTGGCCTTTTTCCTTATTTTTAAAATAAAGATAATAACATTTTGATGTCCCAGCATCATTGAAATAATACATGTAAAGGACTATGTAACTATAAAATGCTATATAAATGTCAATTATTATTAAAGAAATGCTACAAATTTTATGGCAATAGTATCAATTCCTATATTAACTATGAAAATGAGTACTCTATTGACTTATCACAAAAGATTACTCATAAGTATTTATTTTTAGAGTTGTGTTTTGCTCAATTTAAACAGCTTTGTTTCCCTCTAGTAATCCTGAATAATGTTTCTTTCATCCTCAACCTCTCATTATAAACTGGCTCTTCACTGATACTCAAAAAAATCTACCCAGGACTACTCCAAACTAAAAAAGTCTTCACTTGACCCTACTGTTCCCTCAAGCCTTTGCTCTTCAACATCCTCTCCTTTTCACCGGCAAACTCCTAGAAAGGGTCTCCTTACCTCTACTTTCTCACTTCCTGTTCTTTTCTTAATCTCTTGCTATTTTAATCCCACCATTGGACTGAAACTATTCACTCTAAGGTTACCAATGAACTCCTAACTGTTAAATCTCAGTGGCCTCTTCAGACTTCATACTTTTTGTTACTTAGCAACTTTTGACACCTGATTTCCTCTTGCATATTCTATTCTTCATTGCCTTTCACTACTGATATCTCTTGCTACTTGTCTTTCTTCTTTGGTTATCTTCCTACGTCTGATTATTTCCCCTCTATGTACTTTTTTGGATCATAACTATACTCCTACTCACTAACTGGTCCACCTCCCCTCCCCCACTTTCCTGGCTTCTCTTGTCTTTCTACACTCTGACCCTTGGTGGTTACATCAACTTCCATGGGTTTAGTTAATTACCACATAACCAGTGATTGCTGGACATTTCCACCTGGATGTCCCCAAAGCATCTTAAACTTACGTACAAAATAGTACACGATATATTTTCCCTAAAATGTGCCCCTCCAACAAACTTTTCTATTTCTGTTAAGGGTACCACTGTTCTTTTAGTCATTCAGGTTTGCAATACTGGATTCATCCTTGACTCTCTTCTCTCTTTTCTTTAAATCAGCTTCCTAATCCTTTTAGCAGAGCCTATTAAGGGACATGCCTTACTCAGCATACATACACAATGTCTCCTATCCATTGCCTTCTGTCCATCAACATAACTTCTATTCTAGATAAGACTCTCATCAGCTCTCACTAGGACCACCACAATAGCCCCCTAATTTGTCTCCTTGTTTCCATTCACTTTCTTCTGTAAGCTATCTTCCACACAACTGCCAAATTAGCATTCCCAAAATACAGATCTGAGCAGATCATTCTCATACTCAAAAATCTTCAGTGGTTTTCCATTCCCTCTAGAAAAAAATTTTAAATTTCCAAATTGCCATTTAAAGCTCTGCACCTTAGGGCTCTCGCCTACCTTTCCAACCTTATTTTATATTACTTATTTTCACACACTTTCCTTTCTAAAACTGGCCTGTTAGTTATTCCCTATATACATTGAGTGGAATCTCTGTATGAAAGATGCTCGGAGAAGAAAGAGAATGGTCATCTTTCTGGTCTGGAATGCATTCCCTCAGATCCCTGGTTTCCTTCAAATCACAGCTGAGGTACCACCTCCTGCATCAGTGTAGGTATATACACATACATTATGAATAGGTGGGGCCCTCAAGGGGGAAGGGAATATGGTCTATAAAGAGTTCTCTCCTACACTTTAAGCAAGTAGAGATAGGCACTTTCACTAGTAGCAGAGAACAGTAAGGAAAGGGGGAAGTAGGTAAAAGAGTCAATAAGAGCAACTTGAATAATAGGTTCCATTCCCAGAAACAACAGCTTCAGTGCCTACAGTGGGGCCCATGCTGGTGTGGAGTAGTCTTGGGTGGGAGCTGGAGAAAGGAAGGGAAAGAAGGCAGACAGCAAATGGGACAGGAAGGCAGCTCCACCACACAATCGCCATCCCTCCCAGCCCCCAATGGCTCTGTTGACTTCAGGTGTTCACTCATGGCTGGGGATAGGAAGGAAAGGGTGGAGAATTTCACATGATTAGACTCTGCTCACCACTTGCATTTACATGCCCCAACAGACTCAAGGTGTCAAGGTCAAAGTTGAAGCCAGGGAGTGCTCCTTCCCACAAGCTCCTTTGGGAGATGGACCAAATCCTGAAGCTGCTGCATGAGATCTAGCACCATCTCAAAGTGGATCTTCTGTGTGTCCTAGTTGTCAGCAGGTATCTTTTTTTTCAAACTGCTCACAGACTTTGTGCATGACATTGTGCTGTTCCTGATACTTCTCAAATTGTTCTGGGGCAATGCTTCAAGGCAGCTCTACAATCACTCTGGGCATTTCTCTGGGATTTCTTTTAGTGATGGATATAGTACCTCCTTAGATAGGAGGCTCTGCATGATACTCTGCATAATGAGGAGTATATTGCCTTCTTTTTCTCCTTTTATGCCCAGCCTCTCCATGGCCACGGTCAGTTCCTCTTCAGACATGCCTGAATTCTGAAGGTCATTGGCATTCTTTGCTAGTCCATTGGGTGTCTCCTTCAGGCAGGAAGTGAATTCCTGTTGGAATATTGTATAACTGCCCACTCTCCTTGTGCCTCAACCCGTGCTTTTATGGCCTTCTCAAACTCTGCAGTGGCTTGGCATGCTAGCTCATTGTCAGTCAGCTCTTGGAAGAACTCTTGGGAGGCAAAGATGGCATCTTTAGCTCTATCTGCAGGTTCTCTCTTCTGGGAACCTGAAGCATCAAGGGTTGTGGGGGAGAGGATGCTGGGGAGGGTTTAATTTTATCAGAGTCATCAAGGGCACTTTCTAGAAGCTCATCTATTTCCAGGTCTGTACCAGATGTGCTCTCTTCCCCCACTGGGGCCATCTTGCTACCTTCAACTTGATGTAGAAGGCTGGGATCACATCTTCCTACCATGTGCTTACCCCTTTCCTACAGCTGTCCTTTGGTTTAGCTCAATCAATGGAAGTAGGCCTATTTTTTAGTAAAATTTAATGTTTCAGCTCCATTTAGGGCTCAGCAAATACGTGGCTTATTTGTTTTTTGGTTCACAATTCATTTCAAGCCAAGCTCTCTGTAAATAAGAAATGATTCACATAGTAGTCAAGATGACTTAGCTAGTCTAGAAGTCTGGACTAGCTAAGTCCATGAAGGTCTATGGTATTTTCTTTTGTCAGATTGTATTTTGCAATTCTGAATTGTTTGTGTGACATGATTTACCTTGTACCCTGATTTTTTCCCTTCCTTCCTTCCTTCCTTCTCTTTCTCTTTCCCTGCTTTCTTTCTCTCTTTCTTTCTCTTTCTATTTCTTCCTTTTTCTCAAAACCAATTTATCCAAGTCATTATTTCTTCCTGTGTTTTTACAACTAAGGTATCAGAACCTTTGATTTCACTGTTGGCATTGGCAAAGCTTTAATCAGTCATGCTTCAGCACTTGATCCTTACCGGCCCACTGCTGAATAATGCCTAGCCATCTGTTGACTGGTGAACACTTCAATGCTATCTGTTCCACTAGGTATTACAGACTTTGGGAATACTCAGACCTAGCTGGAGGTGATTGTGTGGTTACTGGAAGCTCTCCTTTCATATCCTTCACTTAACAATAGCTTCACTTGACCTGCTCATGGTTTGACTGGTGATGTCTTTCTTTGCTAAAATGAAAGGCATATTCATCTGAAGGTAACACCTCAATAGTATGCTTTATAATTTGTGGATCCATAGTGTGGTATAGTAAATAGAAAGTTGGCCTTAGAGCTAGCAAGATCTCAGTTCAAATTCAGGCCTATTTCTGCAGAAGTGGGTAATTAGGGGTGTGGAACACTTCATGTATCAGACTTTTTAAAATATATTGATTAGTTCTGGTGAACTGTTTTTTCCCTCTTTTTATTCTTTGCTTTAAAGCATAAGTCTCTGGAAATGAGAAAGAAAGGAGTACAGTGGGAAAAACAGGTAATGTAAAAATAAAAGATACATTTTTTAAAAATGAAAAAAAATACCTCCTAATGACCTAGGAGAGTCTTTGTGGCCATAAGTTGCAAAAAAAAAATGATAACTTGAATTGTTAGAGGAACTTTCATCATTCAGTATTTCCCTGAGCTAATGAAAGCACAGGTCCAACCATTATCCCTCTTATGGCACTATTTTTAATTCTGGGTAATAGAAATTGACTGCCCACCACAAAATATTTAAGCTATTTTGAAATGGTGGGTATTAGTTCTTCATGGAGCTAAGGAAAGAAATCCTTTTTAGGCCAGTATAAAATGTCATCTGATTTTTATAGGTATTGTGTTCTCTAATACATATAAAATATGACATATCTATGAGATGCTAATCAAGCATTTTCAGTAACTTCCAAATGGTAAATCTAGGATGTGAGATTAAGGAAATAACAATCACTTATGTGTACAAAGTAATTCATGTATTAAAATTTTTCTGCATGTGCTGTACATTTCTTAACTAATAGTCTTTATTAAAGGGCTCTTGCTTAGGGATGTTTAAAGGCAGCCCTGGGCATTGATTGATTCATATCTCCTGGTCCACCTATATCCAATAAAATTATAGATTTGGAGTTGGAAATGATTTCAGAGGTTACCAAGTCTAATGCCTTTATATTGCATATTAGGAAACTGAAGTCAATAGAAGTAAAACAATTTTTACAAGGTCAAATAGGACCTAAATGTCAGTTAAGCTATGAACCCTGATTGGATGTCAAAATCCAGCTGTTCATACAGTACCACACTGTTTTCCTTTGGTCACATATTCAGTGAGATAATCATTCTCCTGACTTTCAGATCATTGAATGGATGCAAATTATTCACTGACATTGATTGCTTAGACAGATGTGAATTCTAGAAGTTACCAATGCAACATACTGCAGTTTGCTCTGGACAGAAGTTTGGTTATCAAGCCAGGCAGTCAGTCCCCCATAGAACAGAGCCTTTGAAGACCTGACAGGAGCAGCCGAAGAGGTGCGAATGTTGGTTAAGCATTCTTTCATCTGCTTGTAAACAAGTTTTAAGAAAACACATTTCACACCTGTTCGACTGCTCTTACCCAGTTTTCAAAGGCTTGGGGCTACTACTACTACTGACAGTCAGCAGCCTTTAGGGAGTGGGAACAGTTATATGAAGCAAGAATTCAGGGATGAAAAAACAGAATTATAGGAGAGGGAAAATATGACTAAATGAGGAAATAGGAGAAAATATTTTGAAATGTGTTCAGAAAAATTCTAGTACATGGCAGGTAAATTAGTTTCAAGAGGATCATTTGAGAATGTTGCTACCCTTAAATACTCCAGACTCATCCCTTGAGATAATGCCTACTTTTAAAAGCCTTCCAATGAGAGATTCCCCATCTTCTGCAGAGACAAAATAATTCTAAAATACTCCATAAAAAGAAAGTTCTCTATTTTAACTGAAGCCAGATTTTTTTTTTTCTGATTTAGACTTCTTTCTTTTCTTAATGGCTACAAAGAGCTAGGAGCCATTTTATCCTCATGTCCACTTTGGGACATTGAACTGACACACCTCTTCTTGCTTGTAGGTAATCAAAACCACTTAAAATAAACATCTTTGATTAGTCAGGAGAAGTAAGAAAGAAAGAGGAATAATATCTATCTTATTTGCTTTATAATGTAAAGTAAAGGGTGTGGTAGGAGCAATATCTTCCAGGATTCCTCCTTCCCCACCCCTCCAGGGGTTAGAAAAAGCCAGGTCTAGTGAGAGGGTAAAACAGGGTTTAGGCTATGCCTCCCTTGATACAGCTTTCTGGTGGCTTCTGACTGTGTTGACATGGCTTCTTGGGCCATTGTGGGATTGAGATTGCTCCAAATTGGTGGATGTCTAAAGATTCATCATACTCTGTCCTGCTTGCCAAGTGTACTTCCATATGAAAATGAGGGGGCATATATATATAAATCAAGTACCACTGTAGCCTTGTTTTTGCTAGGTTAGGATTCAGTAAACCTCCTTTTGTTAACGGCTCAGTGACCTACAGGTACCTTAGTTTGTCCCCATGTCCAACCTGAACTAAGGTGTTGGTCTCAGGCTTGTCCCTAACAACGGAGTATAAGTGGTGCTGGGAACAGAACACCAACCTTCAAGCCAGGAAAACTTAGGTTCAAGTCCTACCTCTGACAAATACTGGTTATTTAACCTCGGGCAAGACACCAACCACCTCTAAATGCTTTAGGCAACTCTCTAAGACTGTAAGTTGCAAAAGAGTTATGGATTTATTTTTGTTTCTGCCTCACTGGGAGTTCCCTACACTAATAAAATCACAGGTGCAGATATTAACCTTTCCCCCCCCCCCCCCGCCAAAATCCATGGTCTTTAGTGAATTGAAATAAATATATGATGGATATCTATCCCCCAGAAGATAAAATTATATGAACAGACTTAAAAAAGCAAATTAATGATCAAGAATCATGTAAAAATACTCCAAATCTATAAAATAAATGCAAATTAAAATCACTTAGAGATTTTACCTCAGACAACAAATTGGAAAAAAAATAGTTTTGCAGAGGCTATGGGAAAACATGTCTATTAATATACTTGTTTTGGTCCTACAAATTGGTTCAACTTTTTGGGAAAAGATTTGGAATTATATAAGTCACCGAAATTTTCATGCCCTTTGACCTAGTGGTAGTAGGCATATACCCCCAAGAAAGTCCCAGCACTTTTAGTGGTAGCAAAACACTGGAAACAAAATGGATCCCTTTGATTGGGAGATGGCTTGGCTGAAACATTGTAGTATAAGAATATAATGAAATATTATTAAGTCACAAGAAATGATAACCATCATGAATTCAGGTCAGCTCGGGAAGACATATGAGTTGATATGGTAGGAAAATGTGAAACCAAGAGAATAAAATATACAACTACCATAAAAGTATAAAGAGAAACAGTACTGAAAACATCAGAATTTAGATAAATGAAATGATTAATCTTTATATCAGAAGACTCCTTATTGTAGCAGGAGGAGACTGTGGGTGCAGAATGCTGAATATGTTGTCAGAAATGGTGGGGACATCAGTTTATTTTGTTTAACTGTTTTTCTTTTTCATAACAGAAAGTTCTGTTGGTTTAGGGTTGTATTTAAAGGTGACATTTAAAAAAATAAAACTCTTTTTTAAAAAATGAAGGACAAAGGAAATAGAAGATATTAAGTATTTGGGAAATCCACTAGAATAATTTCAAAATCCATCTAACCGATGAAAGTCTTATCAGATTGGTAACATGACAGAATAGAAAGAGTATTGGGTTTGGAGTATGAAGATCTAGGTTTAAATCCAATTCTGTCACTTTGATCTCTAGAAATATACTTAACCTCTTTGGGCCTCAGTTTCCTCATATCTGAAATAAAGAGTATGGACTATTGATCTTTAGCCCTTTTAGCTCCAAATCTATGAGCCTATGACTTAATGAAATATGTATGATATCTCTCCTAATGGTGTACAGGAAACCTTATACTTGGCACTTATTAGAACATAGGGAAGATGCCCAGAGTAGGTAAGTGTATGACAGGCAAGTTAGGGCTGGAAAAAGTTTAAAAAGAAATATCCAAAGTTGAATTTGTGTACTCTCTCAGAAGAGCAAGTAGGAGTTATACAGAACTATCTGATACCAACCATAAAATGTGATGCTTTTTGTTGTTGAGGAAACATTTCAAAAATATTTCACTTACTGAATTCCCAAGAAATCACACATCACATGTGATATTTGGAGCACTATAGAAGATGCTTCCCAGTGGTTTTCTCTTGGCCCAGTTGTTCTGTGGATAGAAATTGATAAACAAAAAGCAGCATGGTACGTATGTATCTAGCCCGGGAGCAATACACAATCCTGTTATACATAGTGTTTTCCTCTTCGTTTATTTCCATACACATAGTGTTTTCCTTTTTATTTCAAGAAAGGCAAGTAGAAGCATACATGATGATGGAGTATAAAGGAGTTTCTTTTCTTAATCTGTCAAGAAGAAAAAAATATTTTCACTAATTAATTCTAGCTACAAATGTGATTATTTGTAAGTAGGTAAACTATACACACCATATGAAGATTCTGTGAAACTGAGTAAGCATACCCCTGTGCTGTATAAGGATCCCAGAATCAAAGGGACCCTTGACCCATACAGCACAACTTATACCTGAACAAGAATCTCTCTCCAATGTACCAGCATGTGGCTATCCAGTTTTGCTTAAAGACTTCCAATAACAAAAGTTCTAAAAAAATAAATCCACAAGCTCCTGAAGCAGCTCATTCTGTTTCCAGCTATCTCTAACTGTTAGAAAGCTCTTCCTTATATTAGCCTTAAATCTTTTCCATTCCTAGTTCTTCCCCCTGGAGCCAAGCTGACCAAGTCTGTTCTCTCTTCCTGTGACAACCTTCCAAATACTTGAAAACAGCTATCATGCTTTCTCTTACACCTTTCTTCTCATCTTGTCTCCTCCCCTTGTCTTCTCCCTGGGACCATGCATTCTCATCTTTACTCTGCCATTTTCTGTTGTGATGGTCCTCCGGGTGCTATTGTTTTACCTTCCAAACTGGACTACCAGAGGCCATGTCTGGAAGGAGTCAGACCACTGGCTTGGTGTTCCCTGGGACCATGCATTCTCATTTTCACCTTGGCCATTTTCTGTCTTCCTTTTGGAATGTACCTGATCCCTGTCCCTCATTTCCATCTCTCTCTCAGAGAATTAAAGCACCACCACTATTGCCTTTGAAATGGGTTTGTTAACAGATTGCTCTATTATTCTACTCACCAAATTCATGTCTTCTTGAATTATACCTCCCTTCCTTGGTTACTATTTCTCCATATGCATTATTTCCACCATTAGATTGTAAACTCCTTGAGGGCTAGGACTATCTCATTTTTGTATTTATATACCTAGCACTTAGCACAGTGTTTAATAAATACTTTTAATTCATTAACCAAATTTGGAAACAGAAGAGTTGGGTCTGAATCCCATTTTTATTACTTAACTATCTCAGTGATCTTGGAACAAGTCACTTCACCTTTTTGGGTCTCAGTTTCTTCATCTCTAAAATGATAAAATTGTACTATATGATTCCTAAGGTATTTTCTAGCTCTAAATCCATGCTACTCTAGATACAATTGGCTATAACATTGGACTTTGACATGACAGAAAGGCAATATTAGGCTTTTTCTTGTATAGTGGGATTAAGAACTTTTTTCTGAGAGGTTACAAGGGGTCAGAATATGTCTCAGAGTGTTAGTATGGAGGTCATCATTTCTGTCTTTGAAAATTATGATAGATATGAACGGGCAGTTTTCAGAGGAAGAAATTAAAGCTATCTATAGTCATAAAAATGCTCTAAATCATTATTGATTAGAGAAATGCAAATCAAAACAACTCTCAGGTACCACATCTCTCCTATCAGATTGGCTAACATGATAAAACAGGAAAATCATAAATGCTGGAAAAGATGTGGGAAAATTGAAACACTGTTGCATTGTTGGTGGAGTTGTGAACTGATCCAAGCATTCTGGAGAGCAACTTGGAACTACGCCCAAAGGACTATAAAAATGTGCAAACCCTTTGACCCAGCAATATCACTTCTAAGGCTGTATCCCAAAGAGATCATACAAGGGGGAAAAGGACCCATGTGTACAAAAACATTTAGAGCAGCTCTTTTTGTGGTGGCAAAGAATTGGAAATCAAGGGGTGCCCATCAATTGGGGAATGGCTAAATAAATTGTGGTATATGAATGTAAGGAAATACTATTGTGCTATAAGAAATGAGGAGCAGATGGACTTCATAATAACCTGGAAAGACCTACATGATCTGACCATGAGTGAAGGGAGCAGAACTAGAAGAACATTGCACACAACCACAAACACATTGCTTCTGTGATGACTAACTTTGATAGACTTGGCTCTTCTCAACAATGCAAGGTTCTAAGATAGCTCCAAAAGACTCATGATGGAAAAGGCTATCCACATCCAGAAAAAGAATTACAGAATCTGAATGCAGATTGAAGAAAACTATTTGCTCTCTCTCTCTCTCTCTCTCTCTCTCGCTTTGTTTCTTCTTTCTCATGGTTCATTCCATTGGTTATAATTCTTCTTTACAACTTGACTGTTGTGAAAATAAGTTTAATGTGAAGGTATACGTAGAACCTATATCAGATTACATGCTGTCTTGGGGGGGATGGCAGGTGGAGAGGGAGGGTGGAGAAAATTTTGAACTCAAAAACTTGTGAAACTGAGTGTTGTAAACTAAAAATAAAAAATAAATTTAAAAATGAAAAAAAGAAAATTACACCAAATTCAACCCAGTTGTGTTAGCAGCAATATCCTGATGGTAACCCCTCTACCCTGCAAGTTAGGCTAGTTTTTCCTTAAAAGGTATTGAGACCTTTCTCAAGATGTGGTTGGTTCAGAGGACTCTAGACTCAGACTGTTGCTATTTCCTCATTGTCTGATGCTTGGATGGTGTATCATAATGGGCAACTCAGGTAAGGGTCCTTTACTCAGCTAAATCAACTCAAGATGTCTTTAATGCCTATTCTTGCTGAATTTCCTTTTCTTTCTACAGCTTAATAAATCCCTTTTTCTTACCTATCAAATAATCTACAAGTGTCTCATTTTGTTCCAGTATCAAACCTAAACTACCATGGGACTGTCATGAGTGAGGCTCAGCCTAGACTGCCACTGGATAATTGCTATGCAGTCTCAGGGAAAACCTTTGATTCCTAAGGAGCATTTGTCTACATTGCATTTACAGAAGTTTCCCACATCACTCAGTTCTAACCCACATACTGCAAATCGTGGATTAGTTTCTTTTCCTTCATTTGCAATATTTGTTAAGTAGTTGGTATTTATCCTCTCCATCTCCCCTACCCTCCCAATTTCACCTTACCACCTTACAACTCTTCTTCTTTTCCTTATTGCCATCTAACACTGTGACTTTGTGAATTTGCTACTGGAATTCTTGAGGATCCCACAGTCCTGTGATTCCGATTGCTGATTCAAGGGCACTAGAGAAGGTAGGTCAGGGTTCAGAAGGTAATGCCAAGGATCTAGCTGCCACTGGACTTATAATACATAATCACTGCTCAACCTTTTTCTATATATTAAGCCTTAAGATTCCTAGCAAGTTGCAGTACAGTATAGACTATTGCATTCAACTATTTGTATGGACACATACAATATGGAGTAACAGAAGTATTCCAGACAATGCAAGCCACCTGGGTAACCATACATCTCAAAGCTGCACTGGTCTCCAACAAATAGATCTAGACTTGTTCTCTCTTACTCTTTTTTTTGTCAGCCCAGTCCTCTGTGTAGTGTAAAGACCAGTATGGAAACACCGGTCTAAGGTATTAGGCTAACCCTGCCCTTATAAGCCGACTATGGGCAACCTCAGAGAAAGAGGGAAGTTGGTGTCCATTACTGTGTATGGAACACTGTATTAAGTGCTGGGGGTTCAAGGGCAATACCCTCTGTCAGAAACAGGCCCTGTCTTCAAGAAGCTTACAGTCTATTGGGGTGAAACAACACAGGTGAGTGGTGGACAGGGAGAGGTACTTTGGTCCAGAAAATTACAGGGATGTTGAGTGAGGGTATAGGAGAGCAGATTGATTACATCTCTCCCAGGGGCAATAAAGGTTCATAGGTCCAGAATGGGAAAGCAAGGTAGGGGGTGAGAAAAAAACAGATATTAAGCTGGCAACAAGTCATTTGGTGAGGAGGCCATGAAGGAGGTGGCTAGAGAGCAGGGACTGAAGGGAAGCATGGCTGAGGTTTTTCTGAAAGTGTCCTAGGAGAGGCTGTCCCTAATGAGAAAAGCAAGATAGAAAGTTCCTCTGAGGTATGGTTTCTGGTATGGGTGGTGAGGCAGCTGGTAAGGAAACTATGGATTTAGACAACTGCCTTTCTGATCCACAAAATAATTGCTCTAGCTTCATGATCACTGTAACATTTCTTTTAAGCTTCTTTAGGGCTGGGGACTGGGTGGTTTTTAAAAAAAGCTTTTCATGTCTAGTAACTAGTACAACACTATAAACATAGTACGCATTTTTCCTTTCCATATGTTGAACTTTTCCCTTGGGGGGAGGGAAATACATTGCAGCCTGATCTTGTCTCTTAAGGCATATATAATTAAGAATTTTATGTCATATAACATCTCATCAGGCTTACCTAGTTGTAAGATATTGTTCCTTTAAGGTAACGTGACCTTTCATATAGAACAGTTTGATGCTGACTTAAGTCTGCCTTGGCAATTTATTTGTCTGGGTCATATGTCTGCTCAGCATCGTAAGAGAACCAGATAGTCAGAATTCTGAGATAGCTGTTGCTCATTTTGAATATGACAACCTGTAGCATACTGGGCTTATATGAGTACCAAACTGTTTTATAATTATGGGACAAATGTAATTGTGATTTTAGATAAAAGATTAAAATTTGGGTACTAACAATTAGCTAAGGTGGGGTCATTTGCAGGGAAAACTCAGAGTCCAAAACCAGAGGGAACTGAAAAGACAGATTTTGTTAACTATCAGCTAAGTTTGAAGTCAAAAGTGATGGATACTATAGTTGCTGTTATGAATTAAGTCCAGCTGAGTAGAGAAACAGTTTGAAAGCTGAGAATCAGAGAAGTCATCTACTAGTTTGGTTGCAGTATTCAAAAGTCTTAGTGCAGCTTCAACCTTTGTTAAGGGACACTATAATTTAAGGCTCAGTTAGTCAAGTATGGTAAGAATCAATCCAGTTCAGCACCTTTTCAACATAGAAGCTAATTTCATTAAGGTTTTTATTATGGATAGTTCTTTTTTTTTCAGGTTCAATAAAGATGTTTTATTTATTTATTCATTCATTCATTCATTCATTCATTCATTTATGTTTTAGTTTACAACACTCAGTTTCACAAGTTTTTGAGTTCAAAATTTTCTCCACCCTCCCTCTCCCCACTCCCCACCAGACAGCATATAATCTGATATAGGTTCTACATATACCTTCACATTAAACTTATTTTCACAACAGTCAAGTTGTAAAGAGGAATAATAACCAATGGAATGAACCATGAGAAAGAAGAAACAAAATGAGAGAGAGAGAGAAAGAGAGAGAGAGAGAGAGAGAGCAAATAGTTTTCTTCAATCTGCATTCAGATTCTGTAATTCTTTTTCTGGATGTGGATAGCCTTTTCCATCATAAGTCTTTTGGAGCTATCTTAGAACCTTGCATTGTTGAGAAGAGCCAAGTCTGTCAAAGTCAGTCATCACAGAAGCAATGTGTTTGTGGTTGTGTACAATGTTCTCCTGGTTCTGCTCCCTTCACTCATGGTCAGATCATGTAGGTCTTTCCAGGTTATTATGAAGTCCATCTGCTCCTCATTTCTTATAGCACAATAGTATTTCCTTACATTCATATACCACAATTTATTTAGCCATTCCCCAATTGATGGGCACCCCTTGATTTCCAATTCTTTTGGAATGTTTTTGTACATATGGGTCCTTTTCCCCGTTGTATGATCTCTTTGGGATACTGCCCTAGAAATGGTATTGCTGGGTCAAAGGGTTTGCACATTTTTATAGTCCTTTCGGCATAGTTCCAAGTTGCTCTCCAGAATGGTTGGATCAGTTCACAACTCCACCAATAATGCAATAGTGTTCCAATCTTCCCACATCTTCTCCAGCATTTATAATTTTCCCGTTTTGTCATGTTAGCCAATCTGACAGGAGATGTGGTACCTGAGAGTTGTTTTGATTTGCATTTCTCTAATCAATAGTGATTTAAAGCATTTTTTCATATGATATCTTTAATTTCTTCCTCTGAAAACTGCCTGTTCATATCCTTTGACCATTTACCAGTTGGGGAATTACTTCTATTCTTATAAATTTGACTCAGTTCCCTGTATTTAGAGATGATACCTTTGTCAGAGACACTGGTTATAAAAATTCTTTCCCAGTTTTCTGCTTTTTATGGATAGTTTTAGAGAAGAAAGAGGACAATGACATTTACACTTCCAGAGTTGTGAGTTACCTTAAGTACATGGGTTTTCTTTTCTCTTATGCCTCATTAGCAGATTCCCTTATTTTCACCACACTCTGCCCACAATGATATTGAGTGAATTGGTGAAAGTATGACCCAGTCTTATGCATGGATTGTCATGCATTTATTTTTCCTGAATTTGTATTAATGCTAAAATGTTATTAACTATTTTTTACCGTATTTTAAGTAAATGATTATACTTAAGATCTAAAAGCATTATTATAATGAGTGGCTTATTTCTCATCAGGCTCTATTCCAGACTCCTCCACCCTGTCCAAAGAACTCTTCATCCTAGAATTAACTCAGTCCTACAATTCATACATATTAGAGGCTGCATTAGCCCTTTGCCCCCTCCCCCTCTTCTCTGATTAAGTGGCTCCTCTAAGAGCTTCCTTTTGGGGAGAAGGGTGCCTAGGCCAGTTATTGTTTCTTTTACCACCAGATTGCACTCTTTCTGACTTCTCCCCTTTTCAGCTTCTTTTTATGTTTTATCTTCTCCAATATGAATGTAAGCTCCCTGGGGACAGGGACTTTCTTCCTTTTTGTTTGTACTTGTATTCCCCACACTTTGCACAGTTCCTGGAATATAGTAAACATTTGTTGACTTTTGTTGTTGTCTGGTTTTGTTTAAATGGAAACGCATTGGTGGAAGCTTAAGGGCTAAAGTGGTGAGTAGATAAAGAACATTTCCCCACAACAGAGCTACCACTAAAACCCTGAGAAAGTCTGAGTGTAACCACATGATTGTAGTCCTCTGGGAATCTATACTTGCCAGAGTTAGAGTGAACCAACTCAAGGACTGAGTAGGTGTCCAAATGGCCTGCTTGAGAGAAGTCAAGCCATTGAAATTGTAAGTGGCTCCTTCATAAACCCATTACATAGTGCTTTGCTTCTGAATCCATCATGTTGACTCAGTTGAGCCAGGAAGGGTATTCTCTCTGATCACTGACCTTTGACTATATTTTAAAATGTAGATATCTCTAAACTTAGTTCCACAGCATTTTAGAAGTCCTTATTTATAGGTGGGCATATTTTATCCTGTATACTCTAGGCATAAGAATTCAGTTTATCTTCACTTGAATGACTTTCTTTTCTATAAAGCTAAAACATTTGTCCTGCACAAGCTTGACCATAAAACATGGATGGTCCCTTTTTCTACCAATTTTAAAAGTCTCTTTTGCTCAATAAATGAGAAAATATTTCACTAGGCAGCAGATCAGAGGTTAAGTTTCTTGAGGCCAGAGACCATGAATCCCTGTTTCTTCAGCATTCTCCCACACCCCCTCATGTAGCACCCTGAACACAGTGGGTGTTCAGTACATACCGCTAATGGGTTGGTTTCACATCCAGAGTGAGCGTCTCACCCACTGCCATTTGCCTTTTCCGCCCTCATTTTCACACAATCCTTACTCTGTTTCTGTATTCATGTAAAACCCTTTGCCCTTTCACTGTAACCCTGAAGAGGGAGGCAGCAGAATCTGAGGAAAGGTCAGGCTGAAAAAATTAGGTATGGCAGAGGAGAACAGCGTGGTCAAACAAAATAGATAAACAATAATAATGTCTCATCCCAACGATGCTTAGTGAGATTAGATGCATTAGGCAGGAAAGAAAGCTTATAGAGGAAAAGGAGCTAGAAAGGACCTCACGGGCCATGTAGTCCAACCCTCTTATTTTTCAAATGAAGAAACTGGGGCTCAGAGGTTAAATGATATTCCCAGGGTAACACAGGTAACACAGCCAAAACCATCTGATTTGCAAATTCAACACTCCTTTATATTCTTCTTTAACAAAAACTTTTTTACTATGAATGTCACAATCACCAGCAAACACCAACATCATGATACACAAAGAAGAAAAAGGGGATTTTAAAAGAAACTGTGAAATTCTGTTACATATAGTTTTATAAGGATATATTAAATTAAATTAGATAATAATGAAATTTCTCTGTTTTTAACCCCTTCTGTACTTCATTTTGTTCTCTTTTGCACAAAAAATTCCAAAGTCTATAGTACCCTATCAAAGTTAAATAGGAAGCTTTTCCTATCTCCATTGCATGTTTTACCCCCTCCCCACCCCCACCCACCACACAGTGGGGCTTTCACAAGACAAGAGTTCCAAGCTACATTTTAAAATTTGAGAGTAACTTGGTTTAGAACTAATGGAAAACTTTAAATATAGCTGCGGTATGGTGAAAATAACACCTAATTTGGTTCCTGAAGATCTGGGTTCAAGTTCTGGCTTTGCTGTTTACTGGCTCTGGGACCTGTTTCACTTAATCTCTCCAAGGCTCAGTACTGTCATCTCAAGTATTACACTTGCATTACCCATCTCAAAGAACTGTTCTGATGAAAGGATTTTGTAAAGCATTGAGTGCTAGGTGTGTATGTGAGAGCTCTGATTATCAGCATATCAAACAAGCAGACAATCTTTGTCAACCTCAGGAATGTCAACTTCATTAACATTGCTAGAGCACAGGGCTCAGTCAGAAATCTTAAGTCTAAATAGGAAATATAAAAGGTTTTGGAGGGGAGTTTTATTTTGTAGGTGTGTGTCACATTTATTTTGAGAAATAGAGGATGAAGGGTTAGACTTCTGAGGCAGAGACTGTTATTCCCATCTCTGCTCTGAAATAATATTGGGTATCCTCTCTGACCACAGGGCTGCTGAGGAGTTTATTTTTGGTACAATGATGATGAGTAGAAATGAGAATCAAGGTTTCTTCACATCTTTCACCCCTTATTTATCCATCCCACACCACTTCTGAATTCACAGAAGGCATTTGATGCCTAGGTGCAACATTGAGCATAGTTTCATCTGGTCTGGGATCAGATACATTGAGCTGGCTAAGTCTACATTCACTCAAGATGGCTCATCCCCAGGGCAAGCATTCTCAGTAGGCAAAGACACTTCCCAGGGAGCAGAGGAGGGTAACGATGTTCCTAGATTAACTGAAGCTGTATGTAGCATCCAAATCCCAACCTAAGACCATTTTCAAGGATCATGTGATTTATCTATACACACTGTAATACTATCTGTGTTTCTACTGAGCACTAATGTCCTACCTGTTCTTGCTCACATAGGGCATGACTTGGTTCATCCTCACCCTAATCCAGCTGGAGCAAGTCAGATGAGAGGGAATAAAAGAGGCTCCATTCAGAATCAGAGCTGCTGCTCTACGTATGTGTTGTTGGTAGACTTTTATTAGTAAAAGTAGATGGTAAGCCATACATGACAGAAGCACTGCTTATGCTCAGTGAACTGAATCTTTGGAAATTTCGCACTGAGTTATAAAATTCTAGTCCTACTTCTCTCATTCATCTAGATGAACTTTAGCTGTTGAAAGCTCCTATGTTCATTAGTACTGCTTCCATCTCTTGAATAGAAGACAACTATGTCAGGGTAACAGTGGGCTAACTTTGTAGCACTAACTTTGTAGATGATTAGTTTCTGACTTGGGACAAGTCACATAACCTTTCTAGGTCCTTATCTTTTCATCTTTAAAATAAAAGTGTTGTCTGGAGCAGATGAGTTTGCAAATGAATTCTAACAAACATTTTAAAAGTAATTAATACCTATACTATAAAAATTATTCTGAAAAATAAGGAAATAAGGTACTCTAACAAATTCCTTTTCTGAGTGAAATATGATCCTAATGCCCAAATCAGGGAGAGACAAGACAGAGAAAGAGAACTACAGAACAATCTCACTAATTGATATTAAAGCAAATACTTTACATGAAATATATGCAGAAGATAATTCACTAAGACCAAGTTGGATATATTCTAAGAATGTGAAAAATGGTACAATATTGAGAAAATAATTAACATAATTATATAAGCATCCAAGTTAATACAACCTACTATATATGTGTATGCATACATTTTAAAAACCTTTGTCAAAATACAACGCTCATTTATATTAAAAATCCCCCAAAAGTACAATTATGAAAGGATCCCTCTTTAATATGATTAAAAAGCATACATTTAAAACTAAGAATGAGCATTGTTTGTGATAAAGAAGCTCTAGAAGCTTTCCTAATGCAAGCAAGGATAAAGCAAGAATGGTTTCATTCTACACTACTACTTAACATAATTCTAGAAATTATCACTACATTATGAGACAAGGGAATAAAATTAAAGGTACAAATATAATCAGATGTTATGCAGATGGCATGATGATGTACCTAGAAAACCCCCAGAGAATCAATGAAGATGATAATTGAGACAATTAATAGATTCAACAACATATCAAGATGGGAAACAAATAACACATAAAAATCATCAGCATTTTTATAGGAAACTAACAAAAAAAAGAATAATCAGTAATAAAAGAAATTCCATTCAGAATACCTGGAAATTAATCTACAAAGAGATCCTCAAGATAAATAAAGATGAAAATAAAAATATATTCTTCACAGAGGATATACTCAAGAAAAAAATTCTGAAGACACAAAAGGAAGAATTCAGATGAGTGGGGAAAATAAGATCTGGTAGAAGAGGTCAATGTGGATAAACATGGAACTCATCAACAAATTTAGACTTTTAGAAGAAATGTAATAAAAATGGAAGCAAAGCTGGGTGACAGAAGATGAATATGAGCTTAGCATGATCCTATAAACTGGTTTCAGAAATGCTAAAGCTCAGGACAAACTGAGTCTAGATATGAAAGCTAATGATAAGAAAAATGATTTTAATATATTTTCCCTCATTTATACAAGTTTTTTAAACTTTTGAGTTCCAAGTTCTATCTTTCCCTCCCTCTTTCTTCCCCTCCCTGAGATGGTAAGCAATCTGATATAAATTACATATGTGCAATCATGTAAAACATTTCCATATTATTGATTTTGTACAAGAGAACTTGAAAGAAAGAAAAAAAGTGAAAAATAGCATGCTTCAGTCTGTATTCAGACAATATCAGTTCTTTCTCTGGAGGGAGATAGTATGCTTCATCATTAGTCCTTTGGGATTGTCTTGGATCATTGTATTGCTGAGAAAAGCCAAGTCATTCACAGTTTTTATCATATTGCTGTTACTGTGTACAGCATTCTCCTGGTTCTGCTTACTTCACTTTGCATCAGTTCATGTAAGTCCCAGGTTTTCTGAAATCATCCTGCTTGTCATTTCTTATAACTCAATGATATTCTATCACAATCGTATACCACATCTTGTTTATCCATTCCCCCATTGTTGGGCATCCCTTCGATTTCCAATTGTTAGCCAACACAAAAAGAACTGCTATAAATAGTTTTGTATAAATTGATCTTTTCCCCTCCTTGATTTCTAAAAAAGAGTGGTTTTTTTTCTATTTTATTATCTTTTCCCTGAAAACTTCATTTTCTTATTGTTACTCAAGAGTTCAACTTCCATGTACATTGTAGTCACTGTGTATATTGTTCTTTTGGTTCTGTTCATTTTGCTGTATTTATAAAAATTTTCTAATATGTCTCTGAATTTCTTCATATGTATGTGTATGTATATGAAAGCTTCTAGTGTTTCTCGGTTGCAAAACATGCTCCAGCTTGGTTTCAGATATATGCTCTTAATCACATTAAGGGGTCTACTAATGCCCCAATGCTTGTTTACACTAAATAAATACTGTATTTTGTCAAAAACTTTTTCTGCATCTGTTGAAAGAATCAGATAAATTTTATCTTTGTTATTTATATGACTAAATATACTAATTGTTTCCTATTCTTGTATCTCTGATACAACTCCAACTTTAATTTAGTGAATTACTTTCTAGATACATTTCCAAAATCTTTTTGAGAAAATTATGTTTAAAATGTTTTACATCATGATTCATTAGGAGATTGATCTCTAGTTCCCTATATCTCTTTTTGTTTGTTTGTTTGTTTTTTGGCAGGGCAGTTGGGGTTAAGTGACTTGCCCAAGGTCACACAGCTAATACAGAGGTCAAGTGTCTGAGGCCGGATTTGAATTCAGGTCCTCCTGACTCCAGGACCAGTGCTCTATTCACTGTGCCACCTAGCTTCCCTCCTATATCTCTTTTTAATTCAGGACTAAATTTGTTGAATAAAAAGAGTTTGGTGAAATGCTTTATAACTCCAATTTCTGGGAATAATTTTGTAGCATGAGTATTAATTAATTTATATGTTTGGTACAATTCACTTATAAATCTAGCTGCCTGCTTTTTTTGTCCACTGACAATTCATTTATGTATTATTAATTTTTTCTGAAAATTGCTTCATTATGAGC